>NW_021259642.1:0-2164 GCF_002162155.2 Triticum dicoccoides | reverse complement strand
GGTGAGGTTGGGGTTTAATAGACCTAGGTTAAAGTCATCTAGAGGTTTAGTGGACAGGTTAATTTGATCAGAGGTGGAAGTTCACAGTGTAAACTTGAATCCATGCCAAATCTGGCTATGCACACAGGGTGTTTGATAAAATGCCACAGGCACCTAGGCTTTTCTTGGAGTGGCCAAATTCTCCAGATCAGGGTCTCCTTAGATGCATAAGGAGGTGATGAAGTTAGTTTGCCAAAAGCAGAAACTTGTTAGTGCAAGTTTTGCAAAATTTCAATTCTGGACAGAAAGAAAAAGGCATTATTTCATGAACCAAAAATGAACCAATGGGTGCATGCTCCTGGATTTAGGGGTTTGGTAGGGCTGTCTACAAGTAGGAGAAAGCACAAGATCATTGGAGCAAAATTAAATAGGGTTGTAGTAGAAATCACAAGGCTGGACCAGAATGAAAATGAGGTTGATTCACTCAAATTTTTCAAAGAACAGCACTAGGTTTTTGCATAATGTTGAATCATATGCTACTACCAATATCCCATAATTTTGGTGGAGGCTAGAAAGAAATATTTGAATGGGTTGTAGTGCAAAATTGCACTCTGGACCAGAGAAGAAAATAGGGTGTACAGCTCAAATTATTTTAATAATAAAATATATTTTTGCACAAAAGTGATTTAGAAACATCACATGACATCTCCAAATTTTGGTGGGATTTTTGAATAAATTTTTAAAGGGGTTGTAGTTCAAATATGGCCACATAACCTGTAAAAAACCATTTCTCAATAAAATGAAGATCAGGCAAATTAATTAGGTAATTAGTTCTACTAATGAAAGAAAAGTTTTTATTGAGAGGTTTAAACAAGTCCAAAAACATATTTGAAAAGTTTTCATTTTGGGGAAAAACTCCATAATAACAAGGGAGATAATGGTTCAAAAATAAAAAGGGAGCCCAGAAAATAAAAGTTTTAATTCCTGGCAAAATCTTAATTAATAAAACAAGGCCAAAAATTTTGGGTGTCACAACACTACCCCCCTTAAGAAAAATCTCGTCCTCGAGATTTGCTAAGGGTTGTTTTGAAAAACAAATACTCCCAGGATTTTTCGCGAGGGAAAACGGTTAAAATAAAGGAGCATAAGCCACAAAAAAAACTACACACATTAGTAGAAGCCAAATAATTGACTCGTCGTACAAACTCAGGGTATCACGCATAAGTCACACACATAAATAAATGTTGCAATAATGAACACCGCAGCGACGTCTAAAATGGAAACAGTAACTGGACGGGGTCCCTAGAAAACGTCTCTGGTACTGGGATACACTCCTCTTGTATCGAGGGAAGTGGATTGACCAGTCGATGCACGTGTCTCTCCTGGTCGGGCCTTAGTGCTCTGCCGATGGCGATCTGAGGATTTAAATCTACGAGGCTCTGGAGATAACCCATCACAGGTTGGGTTAAACTCTCTTGAGCGATGACGTACTGGACAAGGTTGGCCAGGACTGGGTCTCTCTCAATTCGTCCACCGGGAAAAGATGTCACTCCTTCGGGTGCTGCACGGCTCGGGAAGTAATAATACCCTCGTTCGCTGGCATAGGGTACCGCAAATCGAAGGCGAGCAAGCGCTTCGTATGCAACATCTTCTATGGCCATATGTGGGGTTGGCATAGATTTCCCCACGAAGGAGACCTCCGTTGGATCTTGGTTTGAGTTTACGGGAGGGATGTGTACTGCTGCCCAATATCTCGAGGTGGAAGGGGTAATTCTCGATTTGAACAGCTCGTACTGGGGTGGCTGGGTAGCGCCCATGGTACTGCAGGTAAAATCCCGCAATATCTTGACAAAACTACCTGGGGTTGCATCTGGGGTTCTCAGATAAATGCTAGGGCTCGGCATGGCTAGGAAATGGTTGTGAGGGTGGTGCACAAGGTGAGAGGTGCTTGGCAAGGTCACGCGGTGGCCGTTTTATAGCACCGGAGCTGGGTCATTTTTACCGTGGTGAATGGTAAAGAAAATTTTCAGCTCTGTTCCAAGGGCCGGGGTCAAGCCACAGATTCACACATTTCACTATAGTGATGTGGTACTATGGGGGTTGTCGGGGAGGTTTTTGGTAACTGTGTCTGGGATAGAAATCTTATACTGCATACTGGCGTATCCAGGCAAGGCTACTATTAAAA
>NW_021259641.1:0-1040 GCF_002162155.2 Triticum dicoccoides | reverse complement strand
CATGATCAGAATCATCTCCACCATGTTCTTCACGTGTAATAAGAGCCAAAGTCTCCTCATCATAGTCACTAGCGGACTCATATCCACCATCCGCGGTAGCAATCATCACACGCGGAGATTTGCATTCTCTCGCATAATGACCTCCTCCCTTACAACGACGACAAATAATATCACTTGTGTGCCCTGTTGATGCCATGGAAGAAGAAGAACGCTGTGCAGGCCCCGCAGGTGCGCTCTTGGCAGATAATGGTGGTTGTGCCTGTTTTCTTGTATCACGGCTGGAGGAGGCACCGGATGGAGGTGCTGGTGCAGTTGAAGTAGAAGATGCACGCGGTGTCCATGATGAAGGTCGGCCTGCAGAAAAGTTAGTTCGCGCCAATGCTTGTCGATCCTGCACTTCACGTTCAGCTTTACAAGCAAGATGGAATAAATGAGTGATATTAGTATACTCCTTATTGTCTAGAATGGTCTGAATCTCTCTATTTAATCCACCCAGAAAACGTGCAAGCATAGCTTCATTCTCCTCAACAATACCACATCTAATCATGCCAGTTTGTAATTCCTGATAATATTCTTCTACAGAATTTTTTCCTTGTCTTAAACGCTGCAATTTTTGAAGCAATTCACGTTGATAATATGGTGGAACCCGACGCGTACGCATAGCAGTTTTCAAAGCAGCCCAAGTAGTTGGAATAGGATACAATCTACAATGTTCAGACCACCATACACATGCAAAACTAGTGAAAGCACAAACAGCAGCAGCAACTCGTCTCTCCTCAGGATATTGTAAACATGTAAATCGTTGTTCAGTTTCTAACTCCCAAGTAAGATATATATCAGGAACATATCTACCCTCAAATGGTGGAATATTCAATTTCAGTTTAGGAATATGGACATCATCTCGTACCTGAGGTGGTGGTGCAGGCCTACCATTACGAATATATACCTGAGGTCGACCTGCTGGTGGTGGTACAGGTGGCTGCACGTAGTGTTGATTTTGATCAACCTCATCCTCATAATCTCCCACATAATCATCCTCC
>NW_021259640.1:0-629 GCF_002162155.2 Triticum dicoccoides | reverse complement strand
CCGGTCGGATCCGGACACGTCCGTCGGTGGGGGGGGGGTTGATCTGTTTTTTTTTTAAACTAGGGTTTCGGACGGGGAAGAAGAGATCCGAATGGAGGGGGTATATATAGGCATAGAGGGAGCTAGGAGAGTCCAAATGAGGTGCGGTTTTCGCCCACACGATCGTGATCGAACGCTCTAGGACATGGAGCAGAGTTTGGTGAGTTTTGGGCCAAATTTGGGGGGTGTTGGGCTGCAACACACACGAGGCCTTTTCGGTCCCTCGGTTAACCGTTGGAGTATCAAACGAAGTCCAAATGACCCGCAACTTGACAGGCGGTCTACCGGTAGTAAACCAAGGCCGCTTGGCAAGACTCGGTCCAATCCGGAAATGTTTAATCCCCACACAAGAAAGAAAGCTAGAAATGACCACCGGAGGAGAACGAAGCGCCGGAATGCAAAACGGACAACGGGGAAAATGATCGAATGCATGAGATGAACATGTATGCAAATGCAATGCACGTGATGACATGATAAGAGATGCACGAAAAAGAAAACAACACACGGAGACAAAGACCCAAACCCGAGAAATAAATATAACTTAGCGCCAGGGACGGCAAGAGTTGGATACAAATATGGAAAATATATCT
>NW_021259639.1:0-1126 GCF_002162155.2 Triticum dicoccoides | reverse complement strand
AATTGTGCCTCTGATTTTGCTCAGCTTGTGTGACCTGCACACTCAAAACACGTTGAGCAACTAAACATTCATACCTGTCAGCGTCTTCAGGAGCCATGTATTGCGTCTCATGATCAGAATCATCTCCACCATGTTCTTCACGTGTAATAAGAGCCAAAGTCTCCTCATCATAGTCACTAGCGGACTCATATCCACCATCCGCGGTAGCAATCATCACACGCGGAGATTTGCATTCTCTCGCATAATGACCTCCTCCCTTACAACGACAACAAATAATATCACTTGTGTGCCCTGTTGATGCCATGGAAGAAGAAGAACGCTGTGCAGGCCCCGCAGGTGCGCTCTTGGCAGATAATGGTGGTTGTGCCTGTTTTCTTGTATCACGGCTGGAGGTGGCACCGGATGGAGGTGCCGGTGCAGTTGAAGTAGAAGATGCACGTGGTGTCCATGATGAAGGTCAGCCTGCAGAAAAGTTAGTTCGCCCCAATGCTTGTCGATCCTGCACTTCATGTTCAGCTTTACAAGCAAGATGGAATAAACGAGTGATATTAGTATACTCCTTATAGTCTAGAATGGTCTGAATCTCTCTATTTAATCCACCCAGAAAACGTGCAAGCATAGCTTCATTCTCCTCAACAATACCACATCTAATCATGCCAGTTTGTAATTCCTGATAATATTCTTCTACAGAATTTTTTCTTTGTCTTAAACGCTGCAATTTTTGAAGCAATTCACGTTGATAATATGGTGGAACCCGACGCGTACGCATAGCAGTTTTCAAAGCAGCCCAAGTAGTTGGAATAGGATACAATCTACAATGTTCAGACCACCATACACATGCAAAACTAGTGAAAGCACAAACAGCAGCAGCAACTCGTCTCTCCTCAGGATATTGTAAACATGTAAATCGTTGTTCAGTTTCTAACTCCCAAGTAAGATATATATCAGGAACATATCTACCCTCAAATGGTGGAATATTCAATTTCAGTTTAGGAATATGGACATCATCTCGTACCTGAGGTGGTGGTGCAGGCCTACCATTACGAATATATACCTGAGGTCGACCTGCTGGTGGTGGTACAGGTGGCTGCACGTAGTGTTGATTTTGATCAACCTCATCCTCATA
>NW_021259638.1:0-1030 GCF_002162155.2 Triticum dicoccoides | reverse complement strand
AGTGGGCCTAGTCTGAATTATTCTACTTATGATAAAGAATTATATGCTCTTGTTCGGACTTTAGAAACATGGCAACATTATTTATGGCCCAAAGAATTTGTTATACATTCTGATCATGAATCTTTGAAACATATTAAAAGTCAAGCTAAACTGAATCGTAGACATGCTAAATGGGTTGAATTCATTGAGACTTTTCCTTATGTCATTAAACACAAGAAGGGAAAAGAAAATGTTATTGCTGATGCATTGTCTCGCCGCTATACTATGCTTTCACAACTTGACTTCAAAATATTTGGTTTGGAGACCATCAAAGATCAATATGTGCATGATGTTGATTTTAAAGATGTAATGCAGAATTGTAAAGAAGGAAGAATGTGGAACAAGTTCGTCGTTAACGATGGATTTGTGTTTCGTGCTAACAAGCTATGCATTTCAGCTAGCTCCGTTCGTCTTTTGTTGTTGCAGGAGGCGCATGGAGGAGGATTAATGGGACACTTTGGCGTGAAGAAGACGGAGGACGTACTTGCTACACATTTCTTTTGGCCAAAGATGAGACGGGATGTTGAGTGTTTTATTGCTCAATGCACTACATGTCAAAAAGCTAAGTCACGACTCAATCCTCATGGTTTATATATGCCTTTGCCTGTACCTAGTGTTCCTTGGGAGGATATATCTATGGACTTTGTTTTAGGTTTACCTCGAACAAAGAAGGGGAGGGATAGCATATTTGTTGTCGTGGATAGATTCTCGAAAATGGCACACTTTATACCATGTCATAAAAGCGATGATGCTGTTAATGTTGCTGATTTGTTCTTTCGTGAAATTATTCGCTTGCATGGTGTGCCAAATACTATTGTTTCAGATCGTGATACTAAATTTCTTAGCCACTTTTGGAGATGTTTATGGGCTAAGTTGGGGACTAAACTGCTTTTTAGTACTACTTGTCACCCCCAAACTGATGGACAAACTGAAGTAGTCAATAGAACGTTGTCTACTATGCTTAGGGCTGTTTTGAAGAATAATAAGAAAA
>NW_021259637.1:0-1212 GCF_002162155.2 Triticum dicoccoides | reverse complement strand
AAAAAAATAGGGTTGCTAGAAGGAAAGAATCCAAACAACACCGTTCACTTGTTGGAATTAACACGGGGACCAATAAAGAATGGTGATGGTGAGAAGTATTTCTATGCCAAGAATTCTCAAGAGGTGGAACAAATCTCAGAACATTCTTGACATAAAGGATGGTAATACTCCAAGGTAAAGAAGAACAATTGCTGGATAGCAAGGAACTCAAGGTATAACACCAAACATGAACAAGCTTGTGTTGGTGGGAAGGCAATAAAGTGGTCGACGATAATACAATTCATCGAGGGCAAGGATGTTATTTCTCATCATGAATTCAATTGATATCCTGGATGAGCTCAGAATGTCGATGATCACGACACCTTTGTCGCGAGAGTTCATGAAGATGTAATCGATCGGTAACGACATCAAGTCAAGTAATGATGAAGTGAAAGGTTATTGGAACCAAGGGTACGACACAAACTCGAAACCAAGCTTGTTGTTCAAGGCGAAATGATATGACGATGAGGATCGACATAAGGTTAGTTCATCGTTGAAAATTGGTGCTCCGAGAATAAGGACCAGGTAGCACAGTTAGAATCGTCACGACAATGATATAGCCAAACAGGCTAGGAATGGCGTGATCGGGTACAAACTCGTACTTATAGAAGCTTACTGAAGAGTTGTTGAACCGAAGAGCAGACTCGGTTCAGTTATCGGTGTTTTTGAGTGTTCAATAACTCAGAGCCCGCGAAAAATTGGAATCAGTGGGAAGGTAGCACTTGATGAAGAACTCATAAGGAGTTATGCAGTTCCATGATAATCTCGAGATACCAGGGGGGTAATACTCGACACAAGATCAAAGTAAAGGTGGGACTGGTGTATTGATCCATAGAAGACAATTGTTTTAACTTGTCCGAGAAATGAGATCAAAGAAGAACAATCATGGTCGGAACCACGGTTGCAAAAGGCCAGATCCTAGATATAAGATGAACTTATACCAAAGGAATAATTTATTTAAAAGAAGCTTTAATGATAAGATCTACATCGTGTCCATGGGCATGAACACAAGTTCAAGGTCGACTCCCACTTCTCCAATGCATAACCTTTCATTCACTTCTCACATTCGATGAAGTTGCAGTGTTGAAATTTTATCTGGTGAAGCACCAGAAGAGTATGACTCGTGAAAACTTTCGGGTTCACACGGTTTAGAGAAGGCATATGTTCAACCCA
>NW_021259636.1:0-3580 GCF_002162155.2 Triticum dicoccoides | reverse complement strand
GGTTCGTAGCCTTGGAACTCCCTAGAGGCACTACCTAGCGAGAGAAGTTTATGCAAAACGAAAGCGGTGGATGTGATTTATATGTTACATGACTGGCGCCTTTAGTGAAACGACATGTATGATTGAAATGATAATTTTCAGCATTTAACCATAAGTGAGCAACTTATGTTACATAACCATAACACGTGCAAAGAGCTTCCATTGCAAGTCATTTGGCCAAAATATTGGTATATAACTTAATACATATAAATAGTGATACATTGACATGTAACATTCTTGGAATATATCATAAACACTAGTACATTTTCCACAAGAACAATGAAGCCCTTATTTGATAATATGTAAGATAATAACAAATAAATGAAAAAAGAGTCACAATACATTAGGTTGGGCTCCATTTTTTTAGATTCCTCGCATGAAGGGACTAGGGGTAGGCATTGCCATACCCAGATCCAGCACCTTTGCCTGCACCATGCCCACCATTTCTTCCTCCGCCATTACCACCACCGTTTCCACCAGCATCTGCATTTGTACTACCTTGTCTATACCAATTGTTAGTAGCAGTAGCTGAGCCGGAACCAGTGCCACTACCAGCCCCATACCCACTAGATCCTTGATAACCACTAGCTTGCCCTCCACCACCACCGCCACCGGCACCGCCAGCGCTAGTATATCCACCATAGCCACCACCATAAGGATATGAAGATCCTTGACTATATTGACTAGAACCGGAGCCAGAGCCGGACCCGCTACCATATCCAGTTCCACCATTTTGGCCGCCGCCTCCACCGCCACCTCCACCTCCACCGCTTGCATGGCTACCACTATTAGAACTCACGCCAGACCCAGTTCCACTCCCAGCACCCGAGCCACCACCACTCACAGTTCCCCCACCCTCTCCTCCTCCCGCTCCCGTTCCCGTGGCGCTTCCACTGCCGAATCTAACCACCCTTGCAGCATTGGCCAGTCCAATGCTCAAGAGGACAACATAGCCGAGGGCTACTAGCTTTGTGCCTACCATTGTGTGTGTTTTATGGAAGTGTGTACTCTTGCAAGATGAGGTGAGTTCCAAGTGAAAGATCGTATGGACATTTATAGTGGTGCTTGCGGCCATGCATGCTGGGGGTGGAGGTTGGAGTTTTTGACAAAGTCATGTCTGAACTCAAGTGGAGGCTTAGAATAATTAGCGCCTTAATTGGTGCAGGTAAAAGTAAACGATGATGACTGACTGCTAATCGTGATCGCATCGGCGTGGGTTCAACAGTTGTAAGACACATGCAAGCATCCAGTGACGAGCAGAGGAGCGAGGCAACCTCGAAGTTTCCGTAGTTCAGTTTGGAGTGGAAGTAAACGACGACTCCACCCATGTAATCGAGTTGTTGGGTCAAGTAGCCGTGCATGAAGAATTGATTAGCAGATGATCAAGTTCAAGTGGACGGCAAAATCCGTATAAATGCTTTAGCTCTAATGTCCGGGCCAGTATTAGCCGATGGTTAGTACACCGTATTGATGCCCGGACTAGTTAAAGTTAATAGCTGAACCGGTCCATAGCTTTGGACCTATATGACTTTGCTATTGCTGGCGTGTTTTTATGTGCGTGACTTTGTGTTAGTTGTGTGTATCCTAATTATGCAGAGGCTGGGTGTGTGCTCATTGTGTTTGTATCATCTTGATGCTACATTTTGAGTTAATAAAATCCACCCTTTGTTGGAAAAATAGCTGAACCGGCTGTATTCTGGCGAGATGCTCTAGCTCCAAAGGTTGTGAACCCGAGATACATTACACAGCTGCTTCTTCATCAACTGAACGAAAATGTACGGCAACGCTGCTTTGTGAGCCGAGATGATCTAGCAACGAGTGGTAGTCGGAGCACCAAACAGCAAAGGGAAGCAGCCGGCACTGCCACGTCAGCAAAATCTACAAACCCTCACCTCATCGGATAGATAGGCCGACAGAAATCAATGACAACGAGCCATCGAACCATCGAAGCCGACATTGTCAAGATGGCGGGGAGGCTCGAGGAAATTTTATTCGCCAGACCGACGGCACTGCCACGCAATGCTAGTAAAAGCATCAAAGAGGGGAATACTAGAGATCCATCTGGTAGATCGGGGCTTCCCCGCACTCTCATACGAGACATGGAGGAGGCGGTGACCTACCGCCGGACAAGCGATGGCGGCGTGGTGCATCTAGAAAATCACCTCTCTAGGGTTTGAGAGGCGAGAACGGTTCCGGAAAAACCGGTGGTGCGGTTAGTTAACTAGATGGATCATCACAAGTAACACAATTAACTAGTTTTGCTTTTGCAGACAAAACTTACTATCTATTCATCTTCAATCATGGCAGTACAACAAACAGTAGAAAAAAAATAAAAATTATATGCAGATTCATAGACCACCTAGCGACGACTACAAGCACTGAAGCGAGCCGAAGGCGCGCCGCCATAAATGCCTCTCCCTCGTCGGAGCCAGGCAGAACTTGTTGTAGTAGATAGTCAGAAAGTCGTCGTGTTAAGGCCCCATAGGATCAGCGCATCAGAACAGCAACCGCCACCATTGAAGTGTATCGTAGATCGGAAGAATCCAACCTAAAGACACACGAACGTAGACGAACTACGACAAGATCCGAGCAAATGCACCAGGGACAGATCCACTGGAGACACATCTCCACACGCCCACCGACAATGCTAGATGCACCACCGGGACGAGGACTGGGCGGGGAGGACCTTATTCCATCTTCAGGGAGCCGCCACCTGCTCTTCTTCTTGAGCAGGACACAAATCCTAACAAAATTCAAAGGAACATCTAAAGATGGAACCCTCCTGCCGGCAAGGATCAGGATCCACCGCGCCGCCTTGGCCCTAAGGCCACGGGAGACAAGGTGGACCGCCGCTGACGCCGATGGGAAACAAAGAAAACTTAGCCTTTTCTTGGGGTGGCATACGCAACATAATTAACTAGTTTGATGTCACACAAAAAATCAGCTAGCTTAAATTTCAGAGAAAAACCAGCCAGGTTACCTTACAAAATCCCAATAAAATACCGTTGTTTGATCTTCCAACATTCTTTCATTTTAGTTTCATGTATTTTTTTTCCTTTTCATTTCTATATTCCCGTTCTATCTATTTTTTTCTTATGGAGTTTCTAATATTTTTATTTATTTTATATTTATATTTCCCCTTTTACTTTTTTTGAGTTGGCTTTTACATTTTTGTAATTAGCTTTCATGTGTTCCACCAGTACGTAATATTTTTATGCTGTTTTATAATTTGTTTGAGAAATAAAAAGAATTATCTCATGTGTGTGTGTATATTTGGAACAAAGTATATTAATTTTAGAACAAACAATTTTATCATGTTTGTTCTTAAAACAATAATATTTTGATTACCATGATTGATCGTCACAATTAACAAAATCAGCAAGTTTGATGTCACAAAAAAAATCAGCTAGCTTTAATGTCAAAGAAAAAACTCGCTAGCTTACCTTAACAAAGCCCAACAAAATGTCCTTGTTTGAGCTTCCAGTATTTTTGCATTTTTGCTTCATTTTTTTTTACTTTTTAGTTTTATATTCATCTTTTA
>NW_021259635.1:0-1377 GCF_002162155.2 Triticum dicoccoides | reverse complement strand
GTATAGAAAATATAGGAAAGATAATAAAAATTTCAATAATCTAGCTTGATTTGTACTGGTAATATAGAATGTGACTTCGTAAGTTATTAAAACCAAAACCCACATAGTTCCACCCACATATTTTACACTGCCATTTTTAGTTGGATGCTTTCCAACTAGCAATTCAATTTTGATTGTCTTCTTTTTGTGCACTTGAATGATCAAGGCTTCCATTGTAGGAATCATGAGCTGGTTAAGCTAACATCGTAGGTATCTAACTTAAAGAGGTTGAAGCAAGCGTCATGGTCGATAATGGTGTAATTGTTTTATCAATTAATAATGTCTGGAAAAGATAGTTGAACTAAATCACCAATATGCAGACTAGAAACTAATTTGTTCTTAATTGTAGAACTAGATAGTTAGGAAAGAACAAATAGAGACACGTAAGTTAGAGCCCTGGGAGCAAGCATGCCTGATAAAATTACCTTTGAGGATGAGACATGAATCAGGGTAGGGCTAGTATGTGACAGACGGTTATTATTGCTAGGATCATAAAGATACTTAAATAATGTATCTATCTACTCGCATCCCACAACCATATAATCTACATCACACAACAAAATAGAAAAAATGTAAACAAATGTAAGTACCATATTAAGAAACTTAAGTACTGCACTTTGTCATACTGAATGTAGTTATATCTCATGTTCATGGTAATATATTTGAATCACCAAATCAAAATCGTACACTCTAGGCATTGGAGAAAACAAATAGTAGAACTTGAATGTACCTCATATTTATCTACTATAGTTGATGTAATGGGCTTCCAGTACCTAACTAAACAGTTGCATCATCGATCATCACCCACTATATTTATCACACAAAGGCGGCATGAAGTTACGAAAGAACCATGCAAAAGAATGAACGCTTATAAAATATGAAATTGCTATTAAATTCAGTACTACAACATAGACTAGCAGTGGCGGGCGCAAAAGGCTCACCGATGGTGGGCGGGGCAGTGGAGGGCTCCCACCACTACTAACAGGTCACCAGTGGCCGGCGGCCCGCCCACCACCTGCAACGTAACCATTAGCGGGAGGCTCATGTGCTACCCCGCCACTCTTATGGTCGCCCATGCAACAAAAAAAAATGCGGTAGCAATATGGCTAATTTTTTAGTTTAACAGTAAAATAGTATCATATAGCACAATTTAACAACAATAATAATTGTAAACTTAAGTTTAACAATACTTGTAATATCATAAAGCCTAGTACGATATATATAGCACAGTTTAAAACTTCAACATAACAATAATACCATATGGGCATATGGCATGTTTAAAGAAGTACTAATGACATGTAGCTAGCGTGCCTAACTCTGGATCAACACCGAGAACTA
>NW_021259634.1:0-1932 GCF_002162155.2 Triticum dicoccoides | reverse complement strand
GCCCCTTCTCATGGGGCTACTGCTTCAATCAGGAGAAGGGCCCGTCGGAAAGCTACTGCAGCCAGAGAGCCAACTGGCGGTGCGCGCCTGGCAAGCAATACTACGGCCGCGGGCCCATCCAGCTCACCCAGTAAGCAACCACAAAACTCTCTTCATGTCATAATAAAAAATACAACGTGTATTAATCTGTCCTAAATCAAACTTTCTGAGTTTTATCCAATTTATATCAATAATAAAATATATTTATATATCGTATTGTTTGGATTGGCCAAACATAAAAGTACATTGCCTTTGTTGGCACGTATTTTGAACACGTGTCTATTTACTGATTGATCGATCCAGCAACTACAACTACGGACCGGCGGGACAAGCGATCAGGGTGGACCTGCTGAACAACTCGGATCTTGTAGGCATGGACCGAACGGTGACGTTCAAGATGGTGACATGGATATGGATGATGACACAGTCCAACAAGCCATTGTGCCACGACGTGATCACAGGGTTGTGGAGGCCAACGACCGGGGACGGCACTGCTAGACGGGTACCAATGCCATCATTGGCGGGATCGAATGCGGCAAGGGGCAGAACGATAGGGTGGCCGATCAGATCGGGTTCTACAAGCGCTATTGCAACATCTTCAGCATCGGCTACGGGAATAACCTCGACTGCTATAACCAATTGTCGTTCAGTATCGGACTGGCCATACAATGAGGTCGTAAGACTACGGGTCCTCCATCAGCGCATGTGTGGACATGATCACCCATAAATAAATAAATAGATAAGATGGGGAAGATAACACCAAAGCTTTCCTGTTATGTTTCATATCATATCTTCACCAGCAGCTCAATTGGGTGATTTGTTGTTGTCTCTCTGTATGTCTGGATGTTGCCTGGAAGGCACCTCAAATGATTATAGCTATCTGGTGGGCTGGAGATTATTCACACACATGTATCAGCTTTGGAGTAATTATATGTCACATGCAGGTGCCGAACAATTTAAGAATCTGGTTAGTTTCGTCCACCAATGCTAGTAGTTCTATCGGTGGAGTTTCGTGAGACGACCCCCTCCCCCTGGTGTTCTAGTTCCAATGGAGGCACAAAAAGTTTTGCGTATTAAAATAGTTTTAGCGCGCCACTGTAGCATTTTTAGCGCGCCGGACCCAACATTGCTTTACCAGATGCCCAAAAAAACGCGCCCAAAAAAACATGCAGTGCAAATTGTGAAGCGCGCGCAATCCGGCGCCCCAAATTTACAGCATGTGATAGCGCTTTCTAGCGCGTGCTCAGCCTTTTTTTGCACGTGTACTATTTTACAGCTTCTGCTGGAGCTGCCCGACGCCCAAAAAAAACCAAATTTTAGCACACAGAGCAGTTTTTGGGCGCCTGTGGAGATGCTCTTAGAGCCATATGTCGAATCTCCCACTAATACTAGTAAGCTGCTAGCACATCACAATTCACTATTTCAATCCACGACAGCTTCATAAACCTGATCAATTGATTACAAAAACAACCGTATTAGTTTTAATTATCGTAGTCAACTTAAGTAGTATCGTGTGCCAAATCCAAGTTAGGTCGTAGAGGGTCGTTCCTTGACGAGTTATTTATCCAAAAGCACCATACTAGGGGCTAAGGTAACAACTTGGATGACATTTGAACCAGGGCATAAAAACCCACCGGAACTGCACCTAATGCATAAGGCGGAGCACTGATGCTCGAATTTGGTCGCGAAAACAGCAAAACCAACAGATAGATCCCACCTGTCAGGCTGACGTGGTGAAGAACAAAAGCTTTGACCGACAGGTAGGTGGTTTTCTTCCAACTCGTGGCCTTTTTTACGTTTGCGTTGGGTATGTCTGCACCAGGCCACCGTCGAATAGTTTATTTGAGGAGATGTGATGCAATGCACTTCATACTAAATAAACAAAGCAATAGT
>NW_021259633.1:0-1541 GCF_002162155.2 Triticum dicoccoides | reverse complement strand
CGAAACTTCCCGGTGTCCGTTTGACAACTTCCCATATATAAATCTTTACCTCCGGACCCTTCCGGATCTCCTCGTGACGTCCAGGATCCCATCCGGGACTCCGAACAACATTCGGTAGTCACATACTAGTCTTCCTAATAACCCTAGCGTCACCGAACCTTAAGTGTGTAGACCCTACGGGTTCGGGAGACATGCAGACATGACCGAGACGCTCTCAGTCAATAACCAACAGCGGGATCTGGATACCCATGATGGCTCCCACATGCTCCTCGATGTTGTCATCGGATGAACCACGATGTCGAGGATTCGATCAAACCCTGTATGCAATTCCCTTTGTCAATCGGTACGTTACTTGCCCGAGACTCGATCGTCGGTATCCCAATACCTTGTTCAGTCTCGTTACCGGCAAGTCACTTTACTCGTACCGTAATGCATGATCCCGTGTCCAGCACCTTGGTCACATTGAGCTCATAATGATGATGCATTACCGAGTGGGCCCAGAGATACCTCTCCGTCATACGGAGTGACAAATCCCAGTCTCGATCCGTGTCAACCCAACAGATACTTTCCGAGATACCTGTAATGCACCTTTATAGTCACCCAGTTACGTTGTGACGTTTGATACACCCAAGGCACTCTTACGGTATCCGGGAGTTACACGATCTCATGGTCGAAGGAAGAGATACTTGACACTGGCAAAGCTCTAGCAAAACGAACTACACGATCTTTTATGCTATGCTTAGGATTGGGTCTTGTCCATCACATCATTCTCCTAATGATGTGATCCCGTTATCAACGACATCCAATGTCCATAGTCAGGAAACCATGACTATCTGTTGATCACAACGAGCTGGTCAACTAGAGGCTCACCAGGGACATATTGTGGTCTAAGTATTCACACGTGTATTACGATTTCCGGATAATACAGTTATAGCATGAATAAAAGACATTTATCATGAACATTGAAATATAATAATACTTTTATTATTGCCTCTAGGGCATATTTCCAACAGTCTCCCACTTGCACTAGAGTCACCTATCTAGTTACATTGTGATGAATCGAACACCCATAGAGTTCTGGTGTTGATCATGGTTTGCACGCGAGAGAGGTTTAGTCAGCGGATCTGCGACATTCAGATCCGTGTGCACTTTGCAAATCTCTATGTCTCCATCTTGAACATTTTCACGGATGGAGTTGAAACGACGCTTGATGTGCCTGGTCTTCTTGTGAAACCTGGGCTCCTTGGCGAGGGCAATAGCTCCAGTGTTGTCACAGAAGAGTTTGATCGGCCCCGACGCATTGGGTATGACTCCTAGGTCGGTGATGAACTCCTTCACCCAAATCGCTTCATGCGCTGCCTCCGAGGCTGCCATGTACTCTGCTTCACACGTAGATCCCGCCACGACGCTCTGCTTGCAGCTGCACCAGCTTACTGCTCCACCATTCAACATATACACGTATCCGGTTTGTGACTTAGAGTCATCCAGATCTGAGTCGAAGCTAGCGTCGACGTAACCCTTTACGACGAGCTCTTCGTCTC
>NW_021259632.1:0-878 GCF_002162155.2 Triticum dicoccoides | reverse complement strand
ACCCAAAGAGTTTACTAGAGTCAATAATCTAGTTCACATTTACCATGTGATTAACACTCGATGAGTTCTGGGTTTGATCATGTTATGCTTGTGAGAGAGGTTATAGTCAACGGGTCTGAACCTTTTAGATCCGTGTGTGCTTTACAAATCTCTATGTCATCTCCTAGATGCAGCTACCACGTTCTATTTGGAGCTATTCCAAATAACTGTTCTACTTGGAGCTATTCTAAATTGTTGCTCCATTATACGTATCCGGTATCTCTACTCAGAGCTATCCGGATAGGTGTTAAGCTTGCATCGACGTAACCCTTTACGACGAACCCCTTTACCACCTCCATAATCGAGAAAATTCCTTAGTCCACTAGTTACTAAGGATAACTTTGACCGCTGTCCCGTGATACATTCTTGGATCACTCTTGTACCCCTTGACTGACTCATGGTAAAGCACACTTAAGGTGCGGTACACAGCATAGCATACTGTAGAGCCTATGTCTTAAGCATAGGGGATGACCTTCGTTCCTTTCTCTCTATTCTGCCATGGTCGAGCTTTAAGTCTTAACTTCATACCTTACAACTCAGGCAAGAACTCCTTCTTTGACTGATCCATCTTGAACACCTTCAAGATCATGTCAAGGTATGTGCTCATTTGAAAGTACCATTAAGCGTTTTAATCTATCCTTATAGATCTTGATGCTCAATGCTCAAGTAGCTTAATCCAGGCTTTTCCATTGAAAAATACTTTCCAAATAACCCTTTATGCTTTCCAGAAATTCTACGTCATTTCCGATCATTAATATGTCAACAACATATACTCATCAGAAATTCTATAGTGCTCCCACTCACTTCTTTGGAAATACAAGTTTCTCATAAACTTTGTA
>NW_021259631.1:0-1729 GCF_002162155.2 Triticum dicoccoides | reverse complement strand
AAGGTACGGATCAAGAACGAATAATCGGTAAGAAATCCCAATCTCAAACCAATATCCGTGGAAGAAGAACTAGAGCTACTAGAATTCCCACCTATGAAACTCCCGAACCTTTCCGGTTATGCAATCAGGTGTTGGGGATACAGGGGAAGCACAATATCTCACCCAAACTAGCAAATCCTACATCCAGCTGTATCCATCCTTCAACACATAACCAAGAAAACTTCGGAAACCATCTACCTCAACCTTCGAAAAGCATCCGTTATACAAGTTATGGCGATACTCCCGAACTCCCGCCCCAGTACTGGGTGGCGTCGAGGTTATCTCACCAACGAACTGCATAAAAGAGATTTCCGATGTCGCGCACATATCTCAAGTATACCAGAATTGCAACGATAAAATTGTGACGACAACACCTCGGAGCTCAACTCCCCGGGACACTGCCACAACCCCTAAAGACAGGAGGCACCAAGAATAATGTTCTCGTCACAAAACCATCGGAACAAAACCAAGATACTCGCGTGATCCTAAAAAAAAATTAGTGAAATTTGAGAAGAGAAGAGTCAAAACTCTACGTCAGGATGCCTTACCAGAGCGATGAGGAGACTGGGAAGTAAAAGAATTCCTAAGCTCTCCGATATATAATTCCTAAGGACTCAAAACATTTTTCTAGACACAACTCGGCTGCTAAAAACGATCAAGCAATGGGGGCTCCTAAGGTCGAGGAAGGCTCTGATTACCAACTTGTAACGCCCTCGATGCGGCTATAGCTCCCACGTGTCGTGGCACGACTTAGAGACATAACCGCATTGAAAGCAATGTCGCAAGTCAGGCAATCATTACAACATCCCATGTAATACATAATAAAAGGGGGAGATAACATAGTTGGCTTACACTCGCCACGTCACATCAGAGTACATAAATAACATCCATCAAACAAACACTCATGGCCCGACTACGGCGCCAAAATAGAAAAGAACCCAACATGCGACAAGGCCCTGAATCGATCCCCAACTAGGCACCACTACTGATCATCGGGAAAGGAAACATAATAACGCTGAGAGTCCTTGTCGAACTCCCACTTGAGCTCGTACTCGTCACCTGGAGCGGAATCACCTGGACCTGCATCTGGAGTTATAGTATCTGTGAGCCACAGGGACTCAGCAATCTCGCACCCTCGCGATCAAAACTATTTAAGCTCATAGGAATGGATAAGGCAAATATATGTGGTTCTGCAGCAAGCGACTAGCATATGTGGTGGCTAACTTATACGCAAAAGAGAGCGAGAAGAGAAGGCGAAGCACGAGCGAGAAGCTAAAGGAACATCCTGCGCAAGCATAACTCCAACACCATGTCCACTTCCCAGACTCCGCCGAGAAGGGGCCATCACGGTAACACACACGGTTGATTCATTTTAATTAAGTTTAGTTCAAGTAATCTACAACCGGACATTAACAAATTCCCATCTGCCCATAACCGCGGGCACGGCTTTCGAAAGTTCAATCCCTGCAGGGGAGTCCCAACTTAGCCCATGACAAGCTCTCACGGTCAACGAAGGAATAGACCTCCACCCGGGACACACCGATCAGACTCGGTAACCCGGTACAACAAGACAATTCGACAGGTTAAAACAAGTCCAGTAACACCGCCCGAATGTGCCGACAAATCCCGATAGGAGCTGCACATATCTCTTTCTCAGGGCACACTCAGATGAGACTAGCTACGAGTAAAA
>NW_021259630.1:0-1708 GCF_002162155.2 Triticum dicoccoides | reverse complement strand
TATATATATATATATATATATATATATATATATATATATATATATATATATATATATATATATATATATATATATATATATATATATATGAGTTTATGTCCTCTACAGCATTGACTTATTGCTATTTCTTCAAGTTGGTTTTCTGCTAAGTGAATGTGATCGGACCCTTCCCCTCTATGCTATACTCAACCCAATCTGTTCACAAATTCTTCATGTGTGTTCTATTTGAAACTCATTCAAAATCTTCACTGTGTCCTTGTCAGCTGAAGAAATTGCAAACGGAACTTTAAAACTAATCTTATCCAAATTTTCGGTTTTGCCGCTCAAATCATTCCGCGTCCCACAATAATTTTTTTAATTCACCCACGATCTTACACGATCTCCACTACACAGTATGTGGGTGACACATGTCGTGCGAAGGAGAAGGGTCAGGGGCACGTTCGTCCCAAATCTTCAGGCGAACAGTTTTTTACTGCTACTATAAATACCCCCTCATCCCTTCCTCACTTCCTTTACTCCGCTCGATCTCTCTCTCCCACTTGACCTTCCCAAACCCTAGCACCATCGCTACTCCATCATCGCCGCTGAGGAAGATCTTCACTGCCTCGACCTCGTCGTCGTCGTACTCGCGCCGACCGCGGAAATCTTCACCTCCGCCGCCGCCGTAGACGTCTTCCTCCGCCAAGTTAGGGCGTGGAAGATCTACACCGACGAACTCCACTGTTTCACATCACTGTTCATCGTGTTCTTCATTCAGGGTAATTAAAACATACTTTTACTGCCCTCTTTGATTCGAAGTTTGTCTATAAAATCTTCAAAGGTGTGTTATTCTTCAAATCTTCACACACTAAACACCTCACATGTCATCTGTTCTTGATTCGTTTCTCTAAGCATCATTTTTCTTCAAGATTCCTCAATTGTGTGGATCTTTGATCTATACAACTCTGGAACCTAAGACAAAGAACGCTTAGTGAAAATCTTCAAGACTCATCTGGTCAAATTCCTCAAACTTGTTCTTTTTGAAAAACCTTCTGAGAACGCATATGACCTCTCCAAATTCCTCACAACTATACTCTGTTCACAGGTACACATGTCAGCTGCTGAATCACTAGGTTCTCATCAACTTAACTCATTTGCAGCGTTCCTCGAAGAAAAGTTGCATACTTCTTCAGAGAATTCGATTGTTCAAATTCCTCAACTGAAAAAAATGGCTGATGGTAAAAGGCCACAGAAGGGAGGAAAGAGGCCTGAGGTAAATACAGCGTTTGAGATCCCTGATGACATATATGATGGGTACTGCACACCTACTGAGGAAACCAAGAATGAGCGCAAAGTCCGCAAACAGAGGATAGAGAGGAGATGGGCAAGAGAATGGAGGGAGTACAAATATGTCACTCCTAAGTACATGAAGAAATCCGCACTCAATCCTCCATGCCCAAGAGCTCCATTGGCACATGGCCAAGTAGCAGATCCCACCAGCCTCAAGCGCGGTGAGGACTATCCTGATGAATGGGCCAAGTGCCAAGGCAAGTTGGCCAAGCAAGCCAGAGAAGCAGTGAGGAAATTCAATGAAGACTCTGCTGTGGCTGTTGCTGCCTCTGCTGAGGCCTCTGTCAAGCCGAGGAAATCCATGCCTAAGAAGCCTGCTCATAAGCCAAGTGCTTCACCAACGGTGCCCTCACGGCCAAGTTCCTCAGCTGCGCCCTCA
>NW_021259629.1:0-1849 GCF_002162155.2 Triticum dicoccoides | reverse complement strand
ACCTGAGGCATGGGAGGACCTGCGATGTTTGCACGAAAAAGACGGCATGCCTCCGAAGCAGTATAAAGGTCCTGCCAGCTACGCTCTTAGGAAAGAAGAGAAAGAAATCTTCTTTGAATGCCTGCTCAATATGAAGGTCACGACTGGCTTCTCGTCGAATATAAAGGGAATAATAAATATGCCAGAGAAAAAGTTTCAGAACCTAAAGTCTCATGACTGCCACGTGATTATGACGCAACTGCTTCCGGTTGCATTGAGGGGGCTTCTACCGGAAAACGTCCGATTAGCCATTGTGAAGCTATGTACATTCCTCAATGCAATCTCTCAGAAGGTGATCGATCCAGAAATCGTACCAAGGCTAAGGAGTGATGTGGCGCAATGTCTTGTCAGTTTCGAGCTGGTGTTCCCACCATCCTTGTTCAATATCATGACGCACGTCCTAGTTCATCTAGTCGATGAGATTGTCATCCTGTGCCCGTATTTCTACACAATATGTTCCCCTTTGAGAGGTTCATGGGAGTCCTAAAGAAATATGTCCATAACCGCGCTAGGCTAGAAGGAAGCATCTCCATGGGCCATCAAACAGAGGATGTTATCGGGTTTTGTGTTGACTTCATTCCTGGCCTTAAGAAGATAGGTCTCCCTAAATCGCAGTATGAGGGGAGACTGACTGGAAAAGGCACTCTTGGAAGTGACTCAATAATATGCAGGGACGGATATTCTTGGTCTCAAGCACACTACACAGTTCTACAGAACTCTACCTTGGTGACCCAATATGCCGATGAACACAAGAACAATTTGCGCTCCAAACACCCGGAGCAGTGCGACGACTGGATTACATGTGAACACATCAGGACTTTCAGCAGTTGGTTGGAAACACGTCTCAGAGGTGACAACACTGTTTGTGATGAGTTGTACTTGTTGTCCAGGGGACCATCTTTGACTGTATTGACTTACAAAGGATACGAGATAAATGGGAATACATTTTGCACGATCGCCCAAGATCAAAAGAGCACCAACCAAAACAGCGGTGTCCGCTTTGATGCAGCAACCGAGAGCGGAAATGACACATATTATGGTTACATAGTGGACATATGGGAACTTGACTATGGACATGATTTTAAGGTCCCTTTGTTTAAGTGCAAATGAGTCAATCTGTTAGGAGGCGGGGTACAGGTAGACCCACAGTACGAGATGACAACAGTGGATCTGAAAAATCTTGGGTACACTGACGAACCATTCGTCCTAGCCAATGATGTGGCACAGGTTATCTATGTGAAGGACATGTCTACCAAACCGAGAAAAAGATAAGATAAGGAAGCGAATACATCATATGATGAGCCAAAGCGCCACATAGTTCTTTTAGGAAAAAGGGATATCCTGGGAGTGGAGGGCAAGACAGACATGTCTGAAGATTATGAAAAGTTTCATGAAATTCCTCCCTTCAATGTCAAGGCTAACCCAAGCATCCTGATAAACGATGAAGATTATCCATGGTTACAGCGCAATAAGCAAATGACACAAGCAAATAAAGTGAAGAATTTCTCCCGCAACTATTATGATGATACCATGCCAACTTTGTAACACACGAGTATGCTATGCCAACTTTTTCAGAGTTCATTTGAAAACTATGAATTTAGGTCGAATTTTCTCTATAGGTGCATCTATGTTCATTTTTTTAGTAAAGTTAATCACAAACTTGTGATTCACACAAATTTCAAAGAATTCAAATTTTAACTATTCAAATTTGAAAACTAATGGCACTAACAGAAAGTTTATAATTTTTCTAAAACTAATGGCACTAACAGAAAGTTTATAATTTTGCTGACCTAAAAGCAAAAAGAATTAA
>NW_021259628.1:0-1044 GCF_002162155.2 Triticum dicoccoides | reverse complement strand
CAGAAGCGTAAGATATGGATCCCGAACAGCATGTACCGTCCAACTGCACCTGCCCCAAGGCAGTCTTATGCTGCACCTCGTCTGCCGGCTGCTCCAACCAGGCAGCCGAGGCTTCCAGCTCCACCACCCCAAGCTCCTGTTCCTACCCCCGAGAATGGGTTGTGCTTCAGGTGCGGACAACCAGGGCACCGTGCTAGGGAATGCAACCAGAAACAGAATCAACTGGCCCTTCCAGCAGCTGGTCGTGGGAACAACCAGGCCCGCAACAACAATGCCAAGTCTTATGGCCGTGTTCATGCCAACCACATTGATCTGAATGAAGCTCAAGACCAGCCTGCTACTGTGATGGGTACACTCCTCGTAAATTCAGTACCAGCATCCGTTTTATTTGATACAGGTGCATCGCATTCATTCATGTCAGAAGAATTTGCATACAAGCACGATGTTAAATTTGAGCAGATGAACACTTCGGTAGTGGTAAAAAACCCCGCGGGACAATGTCAGACCTCCATGGTTGGCATTGACGTCCCAGTGGAAATCGAAGGGTTGGAGTTTCGTGCCTCGCCCATTATACTGAAGTCGTCTAACATTGACCTCATTCTGGGAATGGATTGGTTAAAGGCGCATACTTCTTCTATCGTTTGCGCCACTAAGACCGTCCATCTGCTACACCCTTCTGATGAAATAATTAGCTATGATGCTCATCTGGTTCGGAATGCCGAGGCCAGGCTTTATGCCTTAAACGCCTTGAACGTTACACCACTCAAGGGCATTGAAAACATTCCCGTCGTGCGTGAATTCCTAGACGTCTTTCCTGAAGAACTCCCAGGGATTCCCCCTGCTAGAGCTGTCGAATTCGTCATCGACTTGAAACCGGGCACCACTCCTATAGCCAAGCGACCCTATAAGATGCCGCCGCATGAACTCCTTGAGCTTAAGGAGGAAATCGATAAATCTCTTCAAAGTGGTTTCATCCGCCCAAGTTGCTCTCCTTGGGGAGCACCTTCTCTCTTTGTCAAGAAGAAAGATGGGACAAACCGATTG
>NW_021259627.1:0-1087 GCF_002162155.2 Triticum dicoccoides | reverse complement strand
AACCAGCACAACCCTCTAGGGGTGGCTTATCTCATTATATATAATGGTTGTGTTACAATATGTACCATATACGTACATAGGTACAGAAGCTATACATAGTCTAACACCCTCCCTCAATCTTAGCCACTTTCTAAAGAACTGAGAAGGGTAAGATTGCGCCTACAAGCCTCAAACTGTGGCAGCGGTAAAGGCTTAGTGAAGATGTCTGCAAGTTGATCCTTAGATGAGATAAACTTGATCTGGAGTTGCTTCTGTGATACACGTTCCCGTACAAAGTGATAGTCAACTTCAATGTGTTTCATTCGGGCATGAAATACTGGATTTGCAGAAAGGTATGTAGCACCGATGTTATCACACCAAAGAATAGGAGGCTGTGGTTGAGACAAACCCAACTCCTGAAGCAAAGACTGCACCCAAATAATCTCTGCAGTAGCATTAGCCACAGCCTTGTACTCAGCTTCAGTACTGCTACGTGACACAGTAGCATGTTTCCGAGCACTCCAGGCGATCAAATTAGAGCCAAAGAATACTGCATAACCCCCCGTGGATCGCCTGTCATCTGGGCTACCAGCCCAATCTGCATCAGAGAAGGCCGAAAGGACCCGAGAGGAAGTCGGCCGAATATGCATATCAAATGTCAGGGTGAACTGAACATAACGAAGAATGCGTTTAACAGCAGCCCAATGAGTATCTCTGGGAGCCTGAAGATACTGACAAACCCTGTTAACAGCATAAGAGATATCTGGTCTCGTGATCGTCAAGTACTGAAGTCCACCAACAATGCTCCTGTACTCTGTGGCATCCGTAGGAGACAAAAGCTCACCATCAACAGCTGTTATCTTGTCGGTAGACGACATGGGTGTGGTGGTCGGTTTGCACTTCAGCATGCCAGCTCTCTGTAACAACTCCAAGGAGTACTTCTTCTGCGTAAGGACAAGACCAGTAGCACGAGAAGTGACCTCAACTCCAAGAAAGTAGTGAAGCTTCCCAAGATCTTTGACCGCAAAATCAGCACCAAGAGAGCAGACAAGAGCATCAGCAGCATACTGAGAAGAGCTGACAAGGATAATATCATCGACATATACCA
>NW_021259626.1:0-1247 GCF_002162155.2 Triticum dicoccoides | reverse complement strand
GAGGAAGAGGGGGGAATTTTGTGGCCCTTGGTGGAGGAGTCCGAAATCAACCCTATCTCTTGTTTCCCCACACATACGGACTCTAAAAATAGCCTATACTTATGTATTTCGAAATTACATGGGCCTGGCCCAATAATAAGGTGACGCAGCACCTAAAATAGCCTCGGGACGAAATTTATGAAGTGGCATCTTGTATATTTCGTCCAAGGCTTCATGCACCCATTATGGTGGCTTCAAAGTCCTGAAATCATCACTTGTAACTCCATTCTTGTTCCCCTTGCGCATGCCATCATCTCCATGCTTGTTCTTGCTCCAATGTTCATCCTTCTCCAAGCTAGGCCCTTCATTTGTAAGCAAAACAAATGTATCCAATTTAGGCAGCATCATATTCTCATGAACATTAGAATCATTACCAAGCAACGAAAGTACCTGGTAATTTAGTTGGCGTGCACGAGCTCTAGTAATTGGTCCAGTATGTATAGCAGCAGGGGCTGTGGGTGTAACAATTGTATTGATGTCCTCATCATCCTCCCCTTCTTGAAATGAAGTCGTCCTCGACGGAAGTTCATCTTCCTCACCCAAATAAGGCTTCAAATCTGCAATGTTAAAAGTGGGACTAACCCCAAAATCTGCAGGCAGCTCAAGTTTATATGCATTATCATTTATTTTCTCTAACACCTTAAAGGGACCATCAGCACGTGGCATTAGCTTTGATTTGCGCAAATCAGGAAATCTATCCTTACGCAAATGTAACCAAACAAGATCTCCAGGTGCAAACACAACATGTTTTTTACCCTTATCTCCAGCAAGTTTATATTTAGCATTCATACGCTCAATGTTTTCCTTAGTTAACTCATGCATTTTTAAAATCAATTCAGCACGTTGTTTAGCATCAAAATTAACCTTCTCCGAAGATGGAAGAGGCAACAAATCAATAGGTGCACGAGGTAGGAAACCATACACAACTTCAAAAGGGCACATCTTAGTAGTAGAATGCAAAGAACGATTATAAGCAAATTCAATATGAGGCAAGCATTCCTCCCACATTTTCTTATTATTCTTCAAAACAGCCCTAAGCATAGTAGACAACGTTCTATTGACTACTTCAGTTTGTCCATCAGTTTGGGGGTGACAAGTAGTACTAAAAAGCAGTTTAGTCCCCAACTTAGCCCATAAACATCTCCAAAAGTGGCTAAGAAATTTAGTATCACGATCTGAAACAATAGTATTTGGCACACCATGCAAGC
>NW_021259625.1:0-5366 GCF_002162155.2 Triticum dicoccoides | reverse complement strand
AGATTACAGTCTTATCCAGAGCACATCTCTTTTTTTTTCAGTGCGGGAAGCAACTGGGGGAAGCTACAGAGGTTACAAACTCAGTCCCAAACTGATGCCATGCTTCTGCATAATTATAACCATGTCTCTTAATGTATGATAAAGCTCTACAATCTGAAAAAACTGCTAATGCTGCTTTCAGAATTTTCAGATATTCCCCAGGACATAAATACACTAGGTTTCATGACTAGCCATGCTCAAATAGCTATAACAAAATGTCGTATATTACCACTATTTTGATGCTTGCACCAGGTGCAAAATTCTGAAGCACAACTCCAGATGTCACATTGCTCTTCACATGGGAAATAAGTGAAGTGCCAACACTCTGCTCTTGAGAACAAACACAAGTACACAACATCTTTGTAACAGGCAAAAATCTCACTAACAATGCCTTCTACTTTGTTCCGTGCAGATAGCGGGACAATGTCCATGGCATCATAGGACAGTTGATGGGCACCCGCCGGTGATATTCGAGATGGCTTCTCAAGAGACCGCAAAGTCAGTGTCAACTGCTGCCCGTCGTGATGGGCCTGTCCAGCAGGTGGGCAAAGCGATTGGAGAGAGGGTTGTGGTGCTAGCGGCAATAACTACGCGGGGAGAGCGACTCAACCCAGCCATATACAATAAGATAATCACAGGGGGGAGTTTGGTCCTTTCACGAGACTGCAAGTGTGAAAATAAAGAAAAAATGAATAAAAAAATCTAATGGCGTAGTAATCAAGGTATCAACGAGCTATGTGGTTGTTTATGGAGGAAATCTAGAAAGTGGCAATTCTGCAGAGCCACACCAAGGAAGTAGCAAAAACTGAAATACCAAGACTTCCTGGTAAGAAAAGATTAGATGCAGATCAGTTCGTATAATAGGGATGTGTTCTTTTCTCACTGATAGTTATCAATACAGTCCATATAGGGCAAGGTCCCCTGAAGTATGATACAGTTAGTATATGTGCGATCAATATTATACTATCATATTCTTAGCAGTTTGTGTAAATTAAATAGTTATTTTCATTGAAATTTTGTACAGTTATTTACCCTTTGTAACTTCAGAAGAAAGATCTGCCTCTTAACTGAAACTAAAAGTATGTCAAAAATACCTTTTATGATTATATTAATTAGTTGCTTGCATCTGATTGTTGTTTTTAACTACGTGGATAGTTTGCATCTCAGTGATTATCCAGGTGTTTCTCATGCTCTTTTGAACCCAGTGCTCTCTGAGGCAAAAGGAATTGGTACTCTTAAAAGAGATATTCTAATTGTTTATATTAGAGCACCATTATTCACTGTCAATTAAAGCAAGCTACTACAATGGTCATTCGTATGTACTTTTCGTTCTTTGTTCAAATAACTTAACAATGCAGATATGAAGGTTGATTTACAACAACGGTTGCACATAATACACAATAGATACCTCAAAATGGCGATTTGTACATAACCTTTCATAGCATCTGCGTTTTGGAATCCCTATATATTATCTAAATAGGAGCCCATATAACTAAGAGTTTCCGCAGCAATGCGCGGGGTATCATCTAGTTCCTTAAAAAGCTGCGCGTAAGTGTAGCACTACTCGGCTTAAAAACGGAGGGGGCGTTGCGAGAGAAACCCGAAGCTACATGCAAGTCTTGAAAATCCAGAACGTTCAGAACAGAGGCAGAGTAAGGGGAGAAGGAACGACCTTGCTAAATCAGTGTTGAGATTAATTGTACGTTTTTTTTCACCTAAGCGTCTTCATGAATCAAGATTTCACATTATTACAGACCGCAGGAAACAAATAAATTCAGGTTCATCAGCTCACATTACTACAATCCAGTAAATTAAAGGACTCTTCACCGTCCCACGATTTTCGTAACCACGGGAACTAAACTTGGTGTGTTCATTGCAAGTTGCCATGGCATTCTGCACCAGTGTTAGTGTACTCTCCACAGGATAAGTACCTCACCACTTCACTCGTATATTGAAAAGGCAAACATTCACCCATATGTCTCATGCTTCGAGGATGCAAACATTGTCATAAAAAAAACGCCTGCTTTTTGAAAGAACATCAAATACATTAGGAAACAAAAAATCGAGAAGGTTATAAATCAATGGGATGGTCAGTGTATGTACATTTCGAGCGGTTGCTATTATTCTAGAGCTACTGGAACAAGGTTTAAATTTTCAATTGGCAATGTACTGAATCTTTAGCCAGTTTGGATCTCCAATTGTTTGACACGACCTCGTGAACGCTTCATCGCAGTGGTCAAGTTCAACCGTTTTGAGGGAATGCATAAGTGCCGGAAGAGACGGTATACTCAGGCATTCATAAATGTGCAGTTTCTTAAGAGACTTGAGCTGCTCTATGCTATCTCGCAAAGCATCCCATCTGAGTTTGGGAATAGGGTTTTCTGTGGGGCAAAACCTCTCCATGTCTTTCTATATATAACAATCAGCATATACAATTACATACGTACAAAGTACGTGTACATGACAAGCTAGACCTATTTTAACACTCCCCCTCAATCTGAACTTCTACTCTGTACAAGGTTTAGATTGGTACTAAAACGGTCTAGCATCTGTCTGGTGGCTGGTTTAGTAAACACATCAGCGAGCTGATCGTTAGAAGAAATGAAACTGACTTCAAGAGCTCCAGAAGCAACACGCTCGCGCACAAAGTGGAAATCAATCTCGATGTGCTTGATACGTGCATGGAAAACTGGGCTGGCAGTCAGATACGTAGCCCCTATGACATCCTCTGTTTAGGGAGACCTATCTTCTTAAGGCCAGGAATGAAGTCAACACAAAACCCGATGACATCCTCTGTTTGATGGCCCATGGAGATGTTTCCTTCTGGCCTAGCGCGGTTACGAACATATTTCTTTAGGACTCCCATGAACCTCTCAAAGGGGTACATATTGTGTAGAAATACGGGCCCAGAATGACAATCTCGTCGACTAGATGAACTAGGACGTGCGTCATGATATTGAAGAAGGATGGTGGGAACACCAGCTCGAAACTGACAAGACATTGCGCCACATCACTCCTTAGCGTTGGTACGATTTTTGGATCGATCACCTTCTGAGATATTGCATTGAGGAATGCACATAGCTTCACAATGTCTAATCGGACGTTTTCCGGTAGAAGCCCCCTCAATGCAACCGGAAGCAGTTGCGTCATAATCACGTGGCAGTCATGAGACTCTAGGTTCTGGAACTTTTTCTCTGGCATATTTATAATTCCCTTTATATTCGACGAGAAGCCAGTCGGGACCTTCATACTGAGCAGGCATTGAAAGAATATTTCTTTCTCTTCTTTCGTAAGAGCGTAGCTGGCAGGACCTTCATACTGCTTCGGAGGCATGCCCTCTTTTTCGTGCAAGGGTTGCAGGTCTTCTCGTGCCTCAGGTGTATCTTTTGTGTTCCCATACATGCCCAAGAAGCCTAGCAGGTTCACGCAAAGGTTCTTCGTCACGTGCATCACATCGATCGAAGAGCGGACCTCTAGGTCTTTCCAGTAGGGTAGGTCCCAAAATATAGATTTCTTCTTCCACATGGGTGCGTGATTCTCAGCGTCATTCGGAACAGCTAGTCCACCGGGACCCTTTTCAAAGATTACGTGTAAATCATTGACCATAGAAAGTACATGATCACCGGTACGCATGGCGGGATTCTTCCGGTGATCTGCCTCGCCTTTGAAATGCTTGCCTTTCTTTCGACATTGATGGTTGGTCGGAAGAAATCGACGATGGCCCAGGTACACATTCTTCCTGCAGCTTCCCAGGTATATACAATCGGTGTCAAGTAAACAGTGCGTGCATGCGTGGTATCCCTTGTTTGTCTATCCTGAAAGGTTACTGAGAGCGGGCCAATCATTGATGGTCACGAACAGCAACGCCTTTAGGTCAAATTCCTCCTTTTTGTGCTCATCCCACGTACGTACACCATATCCATTCCACAGTTGTAAAAGTTCTTCAACTAATGGCCTTAGGTACACATCAATGTCGTTGCCGGGTTGCTTAGGGCCTTGGATGAGAACTGACATCATAATGAACTTCCGCTTCATGCACATCCAAGGAGGAAGGTTATACATACATAGAGTCACGGGCCAGGTGCTATGATTGCTGCTCTGCTCCCCGAAAGGATTAATGCCATCCGCGCTTAAAGCAAACCATACGTTCCTTGGGTCCTTTGCAAACTCATCCCAGTACTTTCTCTCGATTTTTCTCCACTGCGACCCGTCAGCGGGTGCTCTCAACTTCCCGTCTTTCTTATGGTCCTCACTGTGCCATCGCATCAACTTGGCATGCTCTCCGTTTCTAAACAGACGTTTCAACCATGGTATTATAGGAGCATACCACATCACCTTCGCAGGAACCCTCTTCCTGGGAGGCTCGCCGTCAACATCACCAGGGTCATCTCGTCTGATCTTATACCGCAATGCACCGCATACCGGGCATGCGTTCAGATCCTTGTAGGCACCACGGTAGAGCATGCAGTCATTAGGGCATGCATGTATCTTCTCCACCTCCAATCCTAGAGGGCATACGACCTTCTTTGCTGCGTATGTACTGTCGGGCAATTCGTTATCCTTTGGAAGCTTCTTCTTCATTATTTTCAGTAGCTTCTCAAATCCTTTATCAGGCACAACATTCTCTGCCTTCCATTGCAGCAATTCCAGTACGGTACCGAGCTTTGTGTTGCCATCTTTGCAATTGGGGTCCAACCCTTTTTTGTGATCCTCTAACATGCGATCGAACTTCAGCTTCTCCTTTTGACTTTCGCATTATGTCCTTGCATCGACAATGACCTGGCGGAGATCATCATCATCGGGCACATCGTCTGGTTCCTCTTGATCTTCAGCAGCTTCGCCCGTTGCAGCACCATCATGCACATCGTTTGGTGCATCTTGATGTTGAGTAGCATCACCGTATTCAGGGGGCACATAGTTGTCATCGTACTCTTCTTCCTCGCCGTCTTCTATCATAACCCCTATTTCTCCGTGCCTCGTCCAAACATTATAGTGTGGCATGAAACCCTTGTAAAGCAGGTGGGTGTGAAGGATTTTCCGGTCAGAGTAAGACTTCGTATTCCCACATATAGGGCATGGACAACACATAAAACCATTCTGCTTGTTTGCCTCAGCCACTTCGAGAAAATCATGCACGCCCTTAATGTACTCGGAGGTGTGTCTGTCACCGTACATCCATTGCCGGTTCATCTGCGTGCATTATATATAATTAAGTGTGTCAAAAATCATTACAGAACATCATGAATAGATAATTAAGTGACCAAATTAATAGAAGTTCATCATCACATAAAAACCAAAGTACATACATAATTCTCATCTAACAACAT
>NW_021259624.1:0-1663 GCF_002162155.2 Triticum dicoccoides | reverse complement strand
GACAAGACATTGTGCACTTCCAAAAAGGTGTTACTGTTGTTGACCCGCCACCACCTATTATGACCGGTGCCCAGCTTAAGGATGAGTTAGATGCTCTCGAGGAAAAGCTCGATGGGAAAGGTTTTGTGGGATATGGAGAGACACACCAGTGGACTCACATTCCAAGCTTATGGAGGCTCCCTTACTTTAAAGATATTCTACCTCCACACAACATTGATGTAATGCACACTGAAAAGAATATTGCGGAGGCCTTACTCGGCACGCTTCTCGACACCGAGAAGTCAAAGGATAACATTCAGGCTAGGATCGATCAAGCCCAACTATGCAACAGGCCAAAATTAATTTTGGTGCCTCGTGCAAAAGGTAATTCTTGGAAGAAGCCACCGGCCCCTTTCACCCCTTCAATGCCCCAAAGGAAGGAAATTCTCCAATGGATTGTGAACAACTTGTACTTCCCTGATGGATATGCAGCTAAGATCATGAGGGGAGTGAATATGGCTACAAAGCGAATAGGAGGCGTCAAGAGTCATGACTACCATGTATGGCTTGAGAGGATAATGTATGTGATGATTCGAGGGTATGTCAGAGAGCATATATTTGGCGAGTGATGGCGAGTGCTACTTCTTCCGTCAGCTTTGTGCCAAAGAACTAGATTATGAAGTGGTTGCAAAGTTGGAGGAACAAGCACCTGAGTTGCTATGCAAGTTAGAGAGGATATTTCCGCCAGGTTTCTTTAATCCGATGCAACATATGATCTTACATCTCGCGTATGAGGCTAGAATGGGAGGACCTGTGCAGTTCCGATGGCAGTATGCACCTGAACGGGAGGTCAAGCATCTTCATGGTAAATGTAAGAATAAAGCCCGCATTGAAGCCTCCATAGCCGAGGCATACCTAAATGAGGAGGTGGCCATGACCACGACAAAGTACTATCATGACAGTATTCAGACTAGGTTAAATCCAGCTCCTCGTTACAAGTGGATCGAAGCCAAGGTGGCAAAGCAAGTGGATCGAAGCGCAAGAACTTTTCACCTAATGAGTGGTCAGCTATTATGATCAATGTCTTGACCAACATGGAATAAGTGCAACCATACATAAAGTAAGTGTAGAACACCTTTATTGACAACTACTCACTAGTCATGAGTTTTAACTCGAATTCTTCCCGTTGTTAGGGAATTCCAGAACGAATTCTGGAAGCTACCATGGCCCCCTAGCAACGAAGAATCAGCAAACCTTCTTGAAGATACCAATGCTGATGGTGGTTTCATTTCTTGGTTCTCAAGAAAAGTAACTTCTCTTACTTTATGTTTACTTCAAGTTGATCTTACTTGCTGGTAATGCTTCCACTAATGAACCAGACAATCTCCTATTAATCTTGTAGGCATATCAGGAGGTTGATATAGACGCCAAAGTGAGAGAAGTAGCCAAAGGTTTTGAATACGAGGCCAAGTCATTTAAGGCTTACGGCATGAATGGGTGTCGCTTCCACACTAATAAACACACACGTGAGAGGCCCAACTGAAGGTCAATAAATAGTGCGGTCTATTGTCTAGGGACAGATGGACGTCACTACTATGGAACCATCGAAGAAATTTATGAGCTGCAGTATTGTGGTTTACAAGGTGTGAAGCCCATCGTATTCAGATGCCGTTGGCTCAGTCCT
>NW_021259623.1:0-1663 GCF_002162155.2 Triticum dicoccoides | reverse complement strand
GACAAGACATTGTGCACTTCCAAAAAGGTGTTACTGTTGTTGACCCGCCACCACCTATTATGACCGGTGCCCAGCTTAAGGATGAGTTAGATGCTCTCGAGGAAAAGCTCGATGGGAAAGGTTTTGTGGGATATGGAGAGACACACCAGTGGACTCACATTCCAAGCTTATGGAGGCTCCCTTACTTTAAAGATATTCTACCTCCACACAACATTGATGTAATGCACACTGAAAAGAATATTGCGGAGGCCTTACTCGGCACGCTTCTCGACACCGAGAAGTCAAAGGATAACATTCAGGCTAGGATCGATCAAGCCCAACTATGCAACAGGCCAAAATTAATTTTGGTGCCTCGTGCAAAAGGTAATTCTTGGAAGAAGCCACCGGCCCCTTTCACCCCTTCAATGCCCCAAAGGAAGGAAATTCTCCAATGGATTGTGAACAACTTGTACTTCCCTGATGGATATGCAGCTAAGATCATGAGGGGAGTGAATATGGCTACAAAGCGAATAGGAGGCGTCAAGAGTCATGACTACCATGTATGGCTTGAGAGGATAATGTATGTGATGATTCGAGGGTATGTCAGAGAGCATATATTTGGCGAGTGATGGCGAGTGCTACTTCTTCCGTCAGCTTTGTGCCAAAGAACTAGATTATGAAGTGGTTGCAAAGTTGGAGGAACGAGCACCTGAGTTGCTATGCAAGTTAGAGAGGATATTTCCGCCAGGTTTCTTTAATCCGATGCAACATATGATCTTACATCTCGCGTATGAGGCTAGAATGGGAGGACCTGTGCAGTTCCGATGGCAGTATGCACCTGAACGGGAGGTCAAGCATCTTCATGGTAAATGTAAGAATAAAGCCCGCATTGAAGCCTCCATAGACGAGGCATACCTAAATGAGGAGGTGGCCATGACCACGACAAAGTACTATCATGACAGTATTCAGACTAGGTTAAATCCAGCTCCTCGTTACAAGTGGATCGAAGCCAAGGTGGCAAAGCAAGTGGATCGAAGCGCAAGAACTTTTCACCTAATGAGTGGTCAGCTATTATGATCAATGTCTTGACCAACATGGAATAAGTGCAACCATACATAAAGTAAGTGTAGAACACCTTTATTGACAACTACTCACTAGTCATGAGTTTTAACTCGAATTCTTCCCGTTGTTAGGGAATTCCAGAACGAATTCTGGAAGCTACCATGGCCCCCTAGCAACGAAGAATCAGCAAACCTTCTTGAAGATACCAATGCTGATGGTGGTTTCATTTCTTGGTTCTCAAGAAAAGTAACTTCTCTTACTTTATGTTTACTTCAAGTTGATCTTACTTGCTGGTAATGCTTCCACTAATGAACCAGACAATCTCCTATTAATCTTGTAGGCATATCAGGAGGTTGATATAGACGCCAAAGTGAGAGAAGTAGCCAAAGGTTTTGAATACGAGGCCAAGTCATTTAAGGCTTACGGCATGAATGGGTGTCGCTTCCACACTAATAAACACACACGTGAGAGGCCCAACTGAAGGTCAATAAATAGTGCGGTCTATTGTCTAGGGACAGATGGACGTCACTACTATGGAACCATCGAAGAAATTTATGAGCTGCAGTATTGTGGTTTACAAGGTGTGAAGCCCATCGTATTCAGATGCCGTTGGCTCAGTCCT
>NW_021259622.1:0-1780 GCF_002162155.2 Triticum dicoccoides | reverse complement strand
TCGATACCTTTACCAAATCGTGTTCACCACACCACTCTCATTACCGACATAATCATTTCACTCTAGCCCATCACCCAGATGAACCAGACCTGACACGACTCTAAGCATAGCAGGCATAGCAAGGTAGGAACAACACATACATATGGCTCAATCAACTCCTACACATGCTAGTGGGTTTCATCTAGTTACTGTGGCAATGACAGGTCATGCAGAGGAAATGGGTTCAACTACCGTAGCACACAGCAGTTTGAATCGCGTTGTCTTAATGCAGTAAAAGAGAGCAGGAGCGAGAACATGGGATTGTATCGATATGATCAAATGGTTGGTTGCTTGCCTGATGGTTCGTTGCACGGATACGGCTCTTCGTTAGGGTAATCACGGTACTCCTCGGGAACAGATCCTGTCGCAAAGGATACCGGTACACAACATTACCAAACAATATGCAACAATATGATGCATGCATGGAACATGGCAATATGAGTGTGTTGGGCTAATGCAACTAAAAACCAGAAGGGTTTGAACAAATTTGAATCAAAGATTCAAATTTCAAATTCAAATATGGCCTTTTAAAGTGCCTTTCCTTGTTCTGATTAAAACATCAATTTAACTTGTTTGGTCATGCATGAAAATAGTACAGATGGATAGATTGGATTTTTCTGATCATTTTTCATATATAATTTGTCCAATTTGGAGTTACAGAATAAAAGTTATGAATTTTTGAAGTTTAATTAATATTCTGGAATTTCCTGATTTAATTTAAATCCAGAAATATCATTTACTGCGTCAGACTGACATCAGAGTGACATCAGCAGGTCAACAGAGCTGGCTCGGGTCAAACCTGACGTGTGGGGTCCACACGTCAGTGTCACAGAGGCTAATCCCGCGTTGACCCGGGGCTGGTTAGCTTTGACTAAGCCCTGGGGCCCACTTGTCAGCGTCAGTAGGTGGTGGATTAGTGGCTAATTAGCTGGGCCACGTCAGCTCGCCGGAGTTCTGGCCGGTGGCGACCAACAGTGCGGCGGCGATAGTGGTTTTGGTCGTTTCGGCCACCAAATGGACCGCGGCGACCACCGGAGTGAAGCTGAGGACGACCCGCGGCTCTTGGCGGAGTCAGTTGGGGTCGGGGTGGCCGGAGTTGACGGCGGTGAGCTCGGCTGCGGCCGCCGGGGTTCGGTCGTGCACGGAAGTGGCGCTGGAGCTCGAAGTCGAGCAAAGTGAGGCGCTAGGGATGCTCTACTGGTTCTTGCGAACGTGTTGGACTCGCCGGGGTGACCAAATGGTCACCGGAGCTGCGTCGACGGCGAGCTCGGCGACGGCGGAGGTTCGGCTGTGGTGGAGATGCAGCTACGGTGAGGGAACGAGGGGAAGAAGAGGGGGAAACGGTGGCGTAGCTCACCGCGGTTGCAGTGGGCGTCGAAGCGGGCTCGGGGACGCGCTGGAGACGGCGAATTCGTCGGCGACGGTGGTCGGAGCCCGAAGAGGGGAACGGCGACGTGGCGGCGATGCAGGGCTTCCGGGGACTCGTGGAGCGGTGGGGAGGAAGAGGGAGTTGTGGCGGAGCTTCTGAGCTATTCGGGGGAGCGAGGGGTGGTCGGAGGCGGTGGCTATGGCGAACGGCGGCGACGGTGTGCTTCGGCCGAGAGCGAGAGAGAGCGAGGGAGGAACGGGGGAGAGTGAAAGGGAGCAGGGGGAGAGGCGTGGCGTCGTCCAGGGCGTCGAGCGAGGAGGGGAGGGCAGGCAAGCAGGCGAGCAGGTGGCGTGGCGCGGTGGCCGTGCGCGC
>NW_021259621.1:0-917 GCF_002162155.2 Triticum dicoccoides | reverse complement strand
TGTCACAGAGGCTAATCCCGCGTTGACCCGGGGCTGGTTAGCTTTGACTAAGCCCTGGGGCCCACTTGTCAGCGTCAGTAGGTGGTGGATTAGTGGCTAATTAGCTGGGCCACGTCAGCTCGCCGGAGTTCTGGCCGGTGGCGACCAACAGTGCGGCGGCGATAGTGGTTTTGGTCGTTTCGGCCACCAAATGGACCGCGGCGACCACCGGAGTGAAGCTGAGGACGACCCGCGGCTCTTGGCGGAGTCAGTTGGGGTCGGGGTGGCCGGAGTTGACGGCGGTGAGCTCGGCTGCGGCCGCCGGGGTTCGGTCGTGCACGGAAGTGGTGCTGGAGCTCGAAGTCGAGCAAAGTGAGGCGCTAGGGATGCTCTACTGGTTCTTGCGAACGTGTTGGACTCGCCGGGGTGACCAAATGGTCACCGGAGCTGCGTCGACGGCGAGCTCGGCGATGGCGGAGGTTCGGCTGTGGTGGAGATGCAGCTACGGTGAGGGAACGAGGGGAAGAAGAGGGGGAAACGGTGGCGTAGCTCACCGCGGTTGCAGTGGGCGTCGAAGCGGGCTCGGGGACGCGCTGGAGACGGCGAATTCGTCGGCGACGGTGGTCGGAGCCCGAAGAGGGGAACGGCGACGTGGCGGCGATGCAGGGCTTCCGGGGACTCGTGGAGCGGTGGGGAGGAAGAGGGAGTTGTGGCGGAGCTTCTGAGCTATTCGGGGGAGCGAGGGGTGGTCGGAGGCGGTGGCTATGGCGAACGGCGGCGACGGTGTGCTTCGGCCGAGAGCGAGAGAGAGCGAGGGAGGAACGGGGGAGAGTGAAAGGGAGCAGGGGGAGAGGCGTGGCGTCGTCCAGGGCGTCGAGCGAGGAGGGGAGGGCAGGCAAGCAGGCGAGCAGGTGGCGTGGCGCGGTGGCCGTGCGCGC
>NW_021259620.1:0-2342 GCF_002162155.2 Triticum dicoccoides | reverse complement strand
CGTGAAGCCACCGCGGAAGAGTTGAAAATGCTGCAATACAACGCTCAAGCTTGTGATATCCTCTTCAACGGATTGTGCCCCGAAGAATTCAACAAAATCAGCCGTCTTGAGAATGCAAAGGAAATTCGGGATACTTTAATTGATATGCACGAAGGTACTGACTCCGTCAAGGAATCCAAATTGGATGTGCTTCAAAGTCAACTTGACAAATTCAAAATGAAGGATGGTGAAGGTGTCGCTAAAATGTACTCTAGGCTTGCTCTTATCACAAATGAGATTGCTGGCTTAGGGAGTGAAGAGATGACCGATAGATTCATCATCAAGAAGATCCTAAGAGCCTTGGATGGAAAATATGATACCGTGTGCACATTGATCCAAATGATGCCCAATTACAAAGATCTCAAGCCAACGGAAGTCATCAGAAGAATTGTTGCTCATGAGATGTCACTCAAGGATAAAGAGGAACTTCACAACAAATCAAGTGGTGCTTACAAAGCCTCATGTGAAGCCCCCACATCATCAAGTGAGAAACAAACCTTCAATGAATAATTGAGCTTAATGGTGAAGAAGTTCAACAAGTTCTACAAGAGTAGAAGCAAGGAGAGAAGGTCCAAGTCAAGGTCCTACAATGACAAAAGATCTTCTAGTCGAGAGCGAAACTGCTACAATTGTGGAAGGCACGGACACTATTCCAATGAGTGTATGGCCCCCTACAAGAGAAGAGAAGATTCTCCCAAGAGAAGAAGTAGAATAGAAGAATTACCATCTAGAGAAAGAAGGAGTAGAGATGATCGTTATGAACGAAGACCCTCACGGAGAAGCAAGGATTCGAAAAGAAAGGACAAGTCATCAAGGAGCTACACAAAACGAAGACATCAAGCTCATGTTGGTGAATGGGTATCCGGCTCCGATTCCGACAACCACTCTGAGAGAAGCTATCACTGCGACTACGAATATACTCAAGATGAAGGTGTTGCCGGTCTAGCACTTGTGACAACCAACTCCTACGACATATTTGACTCACCAAATGAAGGAGTTGGAACATGCTTCATGGCTAAAGGCCCAAATGTATCACACCCCGAGTATGTTGATTTCGATAGTGATGAAGATGACTTGTTAGGTGATGATGATTTACTTGTTGACAACTCTAGTGATGAATACTATGATGAAACGTCAATTAATCATGCTAATCAAGATAAAACAAATGACAATGATAAGGAGAAGATTGAGTCTCTAACTAAAGAACTAAACACTCTTAAGTTAGCTCAAGAAACTATCTTAGGAGATCATCGAGAACTTTTAAGGACTCATGAGAAATTGCGCTTTGAAAAGCTCAACCTTGAGCAAGAGCATGAGTTCTTAAAAGCAATCAATGATGATCTTCGTAAGAAAAGTTCTTCTTACATTGCCAAGCGTTTACTCTTATCCACTTACATGCCTCAAGTCAAGTCTAGTAACAAGAACAAGAAAGATTCTTCCTCTAGTAGTAACAATAATCATGCTAAATCCAATATTGTTGCTTCTAGTAGTTCTCTTGATTCCACTAATGATTCTCTTAGCCAAGTTACACTTGAGCAATAAAATAGCTTATTGAAGGGAATTATAGAGAAAGGTGTTTACAAGAGCCTTACCGGAAGTAAGCAATTCGAGGAAATTGTACGCATGCAAGGAAGGCACCGGAAGAATCAAGGTGTTGGTTTTGAACAAAAGTTCAATGCCAATGGAGTTGAGTGGGAAGAAGATCAATACCCCAAGACGAAGTTTGTTCCTCAACAAGAGAAGTATGATCCTACTTCTCTCAAAGGGACACAAGCTCAAGATGATCTTCCACCACAAGACCACAAGCAAAAAGGCAAGGACAAGCTTCAAGAGGAAATTGATGCATTTTAAGAAGCTCCTAAGGCCTTGGTCAAGTGGGTTCCCAAGACTACTTCAAGTTCCACTTCATCAAGTAGAACTACAACACCGAGGATTCCCATCAAGATGGTGTGGATCCCAAAGAAGAAGAACTAGAGAGTTCTTGAGGGTGAGTCCGCCAACATACTTCACTCTTATCATCTTGGCAAGAATAAGTGCAATCAACTTCCACATCTTGCACTAGTTCAAGGAGTCACAAACCCTCTTGTTGGTAAGACAAGGGACAAGGTAACCTAAAAGCTTTCATAGACATCATCTTGTGTGTGCATCACTTTATGTCTATGGATATCCTTGTTTGTTCCTTGTGGGACTAACCCGTGTAGGTATTGAAAGTGCAACTCACTCCAATGGATAGCTCTAAATGATCTACATCAACATTGAGCATCCACATCTTCAACATCTACATGAAGTCATCATCGAAAAAA
>NW_021259619.1:0-851 GCF_002162155.2 Triticum dicoccoides | reverse complement strand
CGAGTGTTGATGACCGACACGTAAACGCACCCCGGGGTTCGTTAATCATGGAAATCACTCCGGGACCCCAAAACAGTGAGTAATAGTCTACAAAATGGGCAAGAATCGGCCAAAAGTGTGAGTGTTGATGACCAACACGTAAACGCACCCCGCGGTTTGTTAATCGTGGAAATCACTTCGAGACCCCAAAACAGTGCGTAATAGTCCATGAAACGGGGCAGAATCGGCCAAAACTGTGAGTGTTGATGACCGACACATAAACGCACCCGAGTGCTCGTCAATCATGGAAATCACACCGGGACCCAAAAAACAGAGTGATAGTCCAAGAAACATGCCAGAATTGGCCAAAACTTTGAGTGTTGATGACCGACACGTAAGCGCACCTTGGGGTTCAACAACTATGGAAATCACATCGGCGCCCCAAAACAGTGAGTAAATAATCCACGAAACGGGCCAGAATCAGCCAAAACTGTGAGTGTTGATGACCGACACGTAAATGCACCCCGGCATTCATAAATCGTGGAAATCACTCTGGGACCCCCAAAACTGAGTGATAGACCAAGAAAAGGGCCAGAATCGGCCCAACTGCAATTGTTGATGACCTACACTTAAGCGCACCTTGGGGTTCAACAACCATGGAAATTGTTTTGGGGCGTAATATTCTACGAAATGGGTCAGAATCGACAAAAACCGCGAGTGCTGATAACCGACAAATAAGCGCACCCGGGTGTTTGTTAATCGTGGAAATCAATCCGGGGCCCCAAAACAATGAGTAATAGTCCACGAAACGGGCCAGAATCGGCCAAAACTACTAGTGTTGATGACCGACATGTAAACACACTCTATGGTTC
>NW_021259618.1:5043-5623 GCF_002162155.2 Triticum dicoccoides | reverse complement strand
GTCGAGGCGGACGTCGTCGCGGCAGCGACGACGTATGCCGAGACGAGCACTTGCACCACTGCCACCCTGTCTTAGCGTAACGCGAGTCGAGGCGGACGTCGTCGCGGTAGGGACGACGGACTCCGAGACGAGCACGTGACACCACTGCCACCCTGTCTGTCTTAGCGTAACGCGAGTCGAGGCGGACGTCGTCGCGGTAGCAACGACGAACACCGAGACGAGCACGTGACATCACTGCCACCCTATCTTTGCGTAACGCGAGTCGAGGCGGACGTCGTCGCGGTAGTGACGGCTGGCGCCGAGACGAGCACGTGACACCACTGCCACCCTGTCTTAGCGTAACTCGAGTCGAGGCGGACGTCGTCGCGGTAGCGACGACTGGCGCCGAGACGAGCACGTGACACCATTGCCACCCTGTCTTAGCGTAACGCAAGTCGAGGCGGACGTCGTCCCGGTAGTGACGACGGACGCCGAGACGAGCACGTGACATCACTGCCACCCTGTCTTAGCGTAACGCGAGTCGAGGCAGACGTCGTCGCGGTAGCAACGACGGACGCCGAGACGAGCACGTGACACCACT
>NW_021259618.1:3369-3749 GCF_002162155.2 Triticum dicoccoides | reverse complement strand
CTCGACGAGCCCGTGACACTACTGCCACCCCGTCTTAGCGTAACGCGAGTCGAGGCGGACGTCGTCGCGGTAGCGACGACGGACGCCGAGACGAGCACGTGAAACCACTGCCACCCTGTCTTAGCGTAACGCGAGTCGAGGCGGACGTCGTCGCGGTAGCGACGACGGACGCCGAGACGAGCACGTGAAACCACTGCCACCCTGTCTTAGCGTAACGCGAGTCGAGGCGGACGTCGTCGCGGTAGCGATGACGCGCGCGCCTCCCAATCGGCGCGCTCGATTTCCGACCAGGTCGATCCGACAGCAAGACGACAACTTAGCGAACCATTGCGCGCGTCCTATTCCCTTTGGCGATCGATTCTGGCTGTGAGCGCTCTACC
>NW_021259618.1:1390-1934 GCF_002162155.2 Triticum dicoccoides | reverse complement strand
TCGCGGTAGCGTCGACGGACGCCGAGACTAGCACGTGACACCACTGCCACCCTGTCTATCTTAGGGTAACGCGAGTCGAGGCGAACGTCGTCGCGGTAGCGACGCCGAACGCCGAGACGAGCACGTGACACCACTGCCACCCTGTCTTAGCGTAACGCGAGTCGAGACGGACGTCGTCGCGGTAGCGTCGACGGACGCCGAGACTAGCACGTGACACCACTGCCACCCTGTCTATCTTAGGGTAACGCGAGTCGAGGCGAACGTCGTCGCGGTAGCGACGCCGAACGCCGAGACGAGCACGTGACACCACTGCCACCCTGTCTTAGCGTAACGCGAGTCGAGGAGGACGTCGTTGCGGTAGCGACGACGGACGACGAGACGAGCACGTGACACCACTGCCACCCTGTCTTAGCGTAACGCGAGTCGAGGCGGACGTCGTCGCGGTAGGGACGACGGACGCCGAGACGAGCACGTGACACCATTCCCACCCTGTCTTAGCGTAACCCGAGTCGAGGCGGACGTCCTCGCGGTATCGACGACGGAT
>NW_021259618.1:0-1078 GCF_002162155.2 Triticum dicoccoides | reverse complement strand
GTCGCGGTAGCGACGACGGACGCCGAGACGAGCACGTGACACCACTGCCACCCTGTCTTAGCGTAACGCAAGTTGAGGCGGACGTCATCGCGGTAGCGATGACGGACGTCGAGACGAGCACGTGACACCACTGCCACCCTGTCTTAGCGTAACGCGAGTCAAGGCGGATGTCGTCGCGGTAGGGACGACGGACGCCGAGACGAGCACGTGGCACCACTGCCACCCTGTCTGTCTTAGCGTAACGTGAGTCGAGGAGGACGTCGTCGCGGCAGCGACGACGGACGCCGAGACGAGCACGTGACACCAATCCCACCCTGTCTTAGCGTAACGCGAGTCGAGGCGGACGTCGTCGCGGTAGCGACGATGGACGCCGAGACGAGCACGTGACACCACTGCCACCCTGTTTTAGCGTAACGCGAGTCGAGGCGGACGTCGTCGGGGTAGCCACGACGGACGCCGAGACGAGCACGTGACACCACTGCCACCCTGTCTTAGCGTAACGCAAGTCGAGGCGGACGTCATCGTGGTAGCGACGACGGACGTCGAGACGAGCACGTGACACCACTGCCACCCTGTCTTAGCGTAATGGGAGTCGAGGCGGACGTCGTCGCGGTAGCGACGACGGACGCCGAGACGAGCACGTGACACCACTGCCACCATGTCTTAGCGTAACGCGAGTCGAGGCGGACGTCGTCGCGGTGGGGACGACGGACTCCGAGACGAGCACGTGACACCACTGCCACCCTGTCTGTCTTAGCGTAACGCGAGTCGAGGCGGACGTCGTCGCGGTAGCAACGACGAACGCCGAGACGAGCACGTGACATCACTGCCACCCTGTCTTAGCGTAACGCGAGTCGAGGCGGACGTCGTCGCGGTAGCAACGACGAACGCCGAGACGAGCACGTGACACCACTGCCACCCTGTCTTAGCGTAACTCGACTCGAGGCGGACGTCGTCGCGGTAGCGACGACAAACGCCGAGACGAGCACGTGACATCACTGCCACCCTATCTTAGCGTAACGCGAGTCGAGGCGGACATCGTCGCAGTAGCGACGACGGACGCCGAGACGAGCACGTG
>NW_021259617.1:4562-8872 GCF_002162155.2 Triticum dicoccoides | reverse complement strand
TGAATATCTCGACGTTCTTCGTCGTGTGCGAGGCCTTTCTCCGGATTTCGCCTCACTTTGGCCTATGGCTGAAGATTTTCAATGTGAAGCCCAAGGTGGTGAGTGGCGAACACGCCGAGTGCGGCGGTGCCATGGTGAGCAAGATGCCCAAGGCCGTTTGGCCGAAGGGTGCCTTCAATGACTCCGTGAAGGAGTGGCAACAGCAGTGATTCTATATCACCGAACCACGCGGCAAAAAGTGGGCTGCAGCCCCTGAGTTCAGATCCGGAGCCCCACTGCGGCTCACGTCCTGGCCCAAGAAGGGCCCGAACTGGTCCTCGTCCGATGAGCTGTCACTGCTCCAGACACGCGTACAGAGTGTGGTTGACAAGGACGTCAAAGTCGTCGACATGGTCCGGGTGATGCTAGTTCGCCTGGTTCTCCCTTGCCAGCGCCGAGCATGCAACTTGTGGGAGTTCAACCCAACCGAGCACCAAACCCTTCGGGAGCACTATGATTCCTCCCACAAGGATATCTGGAAGGTGCTCTTTAAGTCCGGCAAATCGTGGCCGGGCTCCGCCGAGGACCGTGGGTATCAATTATCCCATTCTGCAAGCCTGGTAAGTTACAGCCACACTCTATCCATCCATGCTTTAGTTGGCCTGTCCTGAGGGAGACATTTTTATCGTGTTTCATCGTGACCCTTGGGTGGATAAAGAAGGTGGAGCGGATACATTGTCCGGTCCCTCTGCCGGAAGAACCGGCCGGGCCTCTTCTGACGAATATGTTGGTCCCTGCGCCTTACGAGGCGCCAAAGAAAGAGGCCTACAAGAAGGTCAAAAAGACCCGGAGTGGCCTCCGCCGCCACGAGGCTTCGGATGCAAAATCGAAGACTCCAGCGACGCACCTTCTTCCGAAGACGAAGAGGAGGAAGCAGAGGAGGATGAGCCTCACTCTGGAGGTGCGAAGAAAAGGGCGGCTTCCTCGTCCCAGCAGACCGAATCGCCCAAGAGGGGGAAAGGTTCCCACCCAGAGGCATCCACCACGGGTGCCGATAACAGCCCGGAGTGGGATCCCAGGGCCCAGCCCCTGGAGAAGTCATAAGTATCCGAAATCCGAATGCACATATGCGTCCAGGGTCATTTGGGTATAGTAGCTTTAACTGTCGCCATTTTCTGTACAGCCCCGCGAGGTCTCGCGCCGAACAATCCTCATCGGAGGATTTGCTGAGCTCAGATGCTTTGGCGAGCGAGACACCTCCGGAGGCTCCTTCCTCAAAGTCCAGGCATGACACCAAGGTGTCGTCTCAAAGAGACCCGGACCAGGGGAGGCATGTCTCTGGAGCCGGACACAAGGGGGTGGCGGCCCCATGGCGTGTCGATGATGGGGGCGATCTCGGGTTCGGACCTCAGCCGGATAAGGTCCCAGAGACCTCTAAGGCTCCAGGATCGGGCGAGCAGCCGCCTTCGATGGTGGGAGGCTTGCCTATTCCGCCGGCAGCCTCTATCCAAGCAGAGCTACCAGGCGATCTATCGAGAGCGTTAAAGAGCGCATCTATCGTCGATGAGCATCGGACCCTCATGGGTGCGGTGGTTGAAATCATTTAGTCCACCGAGAGCAGGCTGAATGAGTCCTGCCTTGCCCTTATAAAGGCTTTTGGGGTATGTTTTCTAAGAAACCTTTGAGGACTCATCATAATATGAGTAGTAGCCCCTAATACACTGTTCGGCGAAAGAGAGAGCCGGGCAGGGGATCAAATCCCCTGCTTTTGTGGGAGCCTTTGTTAATGAGGTAGACCCCTTTGTGTGAAAGCAGGCGTCTGGGGAGAAGACGACCGCTCATAATGCGGAAGTGTCCGGACTTAAGCAGAGCCTAGAATGGGCCGAAGAGGAACTTGTCCGCGTGAAGAAGCAATTGGAGGACAAACAAGGTATGTTGAAATATTGTCTTGAATTGGGCGCGAATGAGTAATTGTGCCTATTGAAAAGTATTTGTATGGTATGCCCTATGAGCGAGTGCCGAATATGAGGCACTGAAGAAGGCTGTGGCTGATGCCACCCAGAAGGCTGCTGACGAACAGGCGCTTCGTGAGAAACACGAGGCCAGTGTCCTCGCAGCTGAGCGAGAGCTCCAGGAGGCTGTGAAGAAAAGTGAGGGCTTCGAGCAGAGTCTAGTAGGGAAAGAATCCGAACTCTCCCAAGCTCTCCAAGCCGCGGAAGATGCTCAGGGAGAAGCCCGAGGTGCTGTACGGGACATTCAGGAGGCCCAGAAAGTTGCGGCTAGTAAGGCCTTTTGTATTCATGGCCATTTTTACATGATAGTGGGGAGAACTCTAAGCGGCAAGCTGAATTCTTGTTTTTATAGGGGCGTTCGCGGATCTACCTCGCAGCATATCAGATGCCGTCCAATTCTACCGGACCGATGAGAAGAAGTCTGCGGAGAGGAATTTCTGGTCACAGTATTTGGCACCGAACTCTCCGGTGCCCTTTATCGATCAGCTGAAGCAGTTGGTCGAACTGCACCAGGCAACCAAACTAGCCATGAAGGACTTGGTTGTCCGGCTGTGGCCCGCAGAGCCAATTCCAAGAAGTTACTTCGGGCTCGTGAAGCGGATTGTTGCCGCCTGTCCTCGGCTTGATGCTGTTAAGCAATCGGTCTGTATAGAGGGCGCACGCATGGCGTTTACCCGTGCAAAAGTGCATTGGGAGAAGCTTGACGCAGACAAGCTGATGACTGAGGGGCCGCAAGACGGTAAGGAGCACCGCAAGCCCGAGCAGTGCTATGAGGGTGTACTGAAGGGAGCCCACCTTGTGGCAGATAAGTGTACTAAAGACATTATATTTCCCTGAGGGCATTCGTGTCATACTTTGTGATATGGGATAATTGCACTTTTATTATTTATTTCCTGATTTGTTTGAACATATGTTCTTCCTGTGTGGCTGTTTAGTGTATGTAAATCCTGAGAGTTGGCCAGTCGTCAGCTTGTGCCCCCACGAAAGAAATACGGGGGTGTTCGGGACATACATGAACACTCTTTATCCCATGGCTGGGTCCTTTTAAGGAGGTGTTCCTCACCATGAACCAGGCAATCAAACTATAGGGCTTTACCACTCTTACTTAGCCATAGGAATTCGAGTATGGTCGGCGCAGCCCCTAGTGTTCGGAAGGCCGAACTAGGGGTTCTATCGGCGCCTGATCGGAAGAACGATCCTTCGCACTCTGCATTTATAATGGCGTTATGCGGAATATATCTTTAAGGATTTTACAACCTCTTGAACAGCTGACCAGCTCTCGCTGTATCATTACAGTCAGTTTTCGGCTTTCTCTACTGAGGTGCTCGTCTGGCAGAACCGGGACACAATCGCAGTAGTTCTCCCAGCGCTACCTTAGCCGATGGAACGGAACGTAAGGTACCAAACCATGGGAGCCAGGCAAACCCAACCAATGACCCAAGACATGATTCGGAGCTGATGCATATAGTGCTATAAGTTCGGGGTGCCGAGCGACCGAAAAGGTGGTCGGACTTTATTACCGTACTGTGAAGCCCCCGGCATAATCGGGCGTAACAAGAGGCGTGGCTGCCATTTTTGGCGAAGAGGCGTCGATGATAAATGATGGTCGGTAAGTGTTATTTAAGTCTACGCATTGTAGTATGATGATATGTCTATGCATATGAGTAAGACTTATGATTATGAAAAGAGGTGTTTTTGACGGAACCTGTGATGGCCGGATTGGAGGGGGCTTTGAGTGGATCCGAAGTGAATCTGAACTGCCTTCTTTGTGGGGGTTCACATGCATGTTCCTGCCCTTGTGTGTCCGGGCCGATTCTACGTCGCCAATCCTGTTCTGCATCAAGGTTAGTTTGTAAAGGCAGATGCCTGGAGGCGGCTGAACGTCCTCTTGAGGTTGATCCGAGGGTTCCTGATCGGACCCTGGTTAACCCAGCCGTTATACCGTGAAGTAGCGCGGACTCCCTAGTGGGTGTCTGGATAGTTGGCTATCATATCAAAATTTTGATAGGCATGCACAACTCGCTGCTCCGGCAGCTATATGATTTTTGCTCTAAGGGCGGGGTTTGGTCTTGCCCATAGGTGTGATTATATCACACGGTGTTGGCCTAATTGTTTACCACGTGGAATCTAGTCAACGTGGTTCATCCCGATAGCATACGGTAAATTACCGTATGAGGGGAAGGTGCCGAAGAATTATTCTTTGGCATGGCATTCTTTGGTGATTCGGAGACAACCGTTAGAGTGGTGGGCCAATAGGACTTGGCCTTTACACCTGGCATCTTTTAGGAGATGTTATTTGTGGTTCCGTACCCGCGGGGG
>NW_021259617.1:1317-2844 GCF_002162155.2 Triticum dicoccoides | reverse complement strand
TGGATCCAAGATGCAGCGGCACACACGAGGCCTGAATGTTTTATTTGCAAAAAAACCTTTGGAGAGTTTCGAAATTGCGCATAATTACAAAGACTACTCCCAAGCCATTGGATCTCACTTCCAACGATGTAAAATCTCGTATCACCATAGCATCTAAGCTGCAGGGTGGATGTGATATTCTATGCTGTTGTCATTTTTGTTTGTAAACTTGCAAAATACGTGTCACTCATGCCGTTACTTGTCTAACCGCGCAAAGTGTTTGTTCAAAAAAACAATCCTACACTGAAATATCGAAACAACACACGGGGGTCCACTCGCCATTAATCTTATTTGGACCTAAAACTAACAAATCTAAAAGACGAGATTCGAACTGGCAACTTGGACTACAAAGCGTAAGTCGATAGCCTGAAACAACAACGGTTGTTGGCTTTGTCCCACAACTTGATTTTATACAGTATTACGTTGAGTAGAATAGAGGGAGTGCCTCGTCAACACGTGCATGACCGTTGACTCGCTTACTGGTGGGTCCCAGGTCTGTGATCTCTCTCTCCTCTCCATCGTCTAACCGTTGCACGAGCACACACGAAGAGCGGCACTAGCTTGCCGTGCTGTTATTATAACTAAAAAAGCTTGGACATAGAAGAATCGCCTAGAACAAGTGACGTGGTGGCTGGTCGAGACGGAGCTAACCACGCCTATCCTCCGTGCCACGTTAGCATGATGAAGCTGTGTGGCTAGTGGGGTGTTTTCGAACGACTGGCTGGGTCCCGAGATCGAACCATAGGTACTACGTCTGATAAAGTATATTTTTACACGCACATTTTTCTTCCGTGCCGAGACGTGGCATACCCTACCGTGCGGTTTCGGGGTCCTCCCGGGTGGTGCACGCATATATTCTTCCTTGCCGAGACGTGGGATGCCCTACCGCGCATTTTCTAGGTCCTCCTCGGTTGTAGCGCCGAAGCAAGTAAATAAGTCGTCAAATCACGAAAGACAACCTTTCCCGCCAAGTACATCAGTGAAGCCCGGTGGCTAGCTAGTTAGGCTAGTGCGACCGATTAGCGAGGACGCCGTCACATTTGTTTTTTCACCCCTTTTTATCTCCTTGCCGGCAGGTAAATTTAAATATGCACCACGGCGTTGCTCTAGTGTTTGGGTGCGGCAGGATTTTTAAATTTATTGATTGATGGGAGAAGGTGCGGCAGGATTTTTAATTTTTTGATTGACGGGAGCAGGCGCGGCAGCAATTAGTCATGATGACTCCGCCTGTAAAACCCACAGCTCCCTGATGTGAAAAGTCGTCGACTTGTGTTTTCCCATGGTGAAAATCAAAAGGCTGGCTCCCTCCGCCTTCCCGTAGATTGCATTGCCTTTCAGTCGTTTCACCCCCTTTGCTTCCTCTCCCCATTGCTTCTACCTAGTGCCATGGCGGCGCAGCTGATCACGGAGTCTAAGGTGAGGCGCCTGACACAGGAGCTCCAGGGAAAGGATGCGGAGCTCAGGGCCAAGGACGTGGAGCGCCATGAG
>NW_021259617.1:0-1216 GCF_002162155.2 Triticum dicoccoides | reverse complement strand
TCAAGAGGAGAGGAGTGCCATGCTCCTCCTTTATGTGTGGGAGTTCATGGAGCTTCAAAAGCGGCAGGCATACACCTCAAGGATGCTCGAGGCATCGGCGACGTTGCTGCAGAAAGCGGGAGATACGATAGGCCGTCAGGGGAGCCGGTTAGCACGAGCGGGCCGATCGTGACGAGGTCCAGGATCGCCTTAGCCACTTGGTAGACCAAGTTGCCATGCATGTGTTGCGGCTGCGCGATGCCTACCGTCGTGCCAGCGCGACCATGCCGGCCGTCGGGCTAAACCCGTTTGACAACCCCGCTGACTTCAACGAGCTACGGCTTCCTAACCTGGTCTCCTTCTTCACCTATATCTTTGAGGAGCTGAGCCGTCTCCGCGCGATGGTGGCGGCGGAGCTGGACAAGGAGGGGTTGCGGGCTGCCGTCGCCATTGCCGGGCGAATCCACTCAGGGCTCCGTCACCAGAATCCATTCATGCCATTGGACGCTGTCTTTGCCGAGCTGGCTCCCATCGACCGGGAGCGGGTTCTGCGAGCGGTTGCACCCTGCATCACCAACGTCGTGCGCCTCGAGAAGAAGAGGGACTTCGGTGGTGTTTAGGCGCCATCTACATGGGCATATCCATGTCTCGGTGCAACATGACCGTTGGATCAAACTCAGACGATGCAGATCAGTCACTGTAGCACAAAGCGTGTGGGTGTGTTTGTTGCATTCTCATCTCAATATAGTTGTTCCCTCTTCGTGTATTTGTGTTAACCTACTAGTGTGGACTCATGCACCCTTCATGCACTTTGCCAAACACCCAAACGTGGGTCGAGAAGGGAACTTTTGCTCCCATCCCATGCACCCTTCATACACCCTGCCTAACACTGATTCGTGCTTCATATGGTTCATGTTTCATGGAGTACTGTAGCACCATACTCTCCGTGCGCTATAGACCTAGTTCTGTTAACATTTATCTCACCGTTCATTCTCGACCAGACAGTCGAAAAAGCGGTACTATGTGTACTACATTACTGTTCATATAGTTGACATGCGCACAACATCATTTGTTATCGTCATATCTTACTACACTAGCAACAAGATTATGTAGTACTGACGTACGAACCACTACACATGCCTAGTAGTATGAGCACTTTGTATGTTAAAGTGGCTGACGTGTTTTGCACTCCTCTGTCGTAAGAGTGGAAATGCTTGTTGTAATCATTTTTTCTTCA
>NW_021259616.1:0-1239 GCF_002162155.2 Triticum dicoccoides | reverse complement strand
CATTAGGACAACAACGATTCAACTGTTACTTGCTGCGGTAGCTGAACCCCTTTATCCTTTGCATGACCTGTCATTGCCACAGTAAATAGATGAAACCCACTAGCATGAGTAGGAGTTGTTTGAGCCCTGATGTGCCTACTCATTCATGTTTGTTTGTCATGCCTGCTACTGCTTAGAGTTGAGTCAGGTCTGATTCATCGGGGATGAATCAGAGGTGTGTGAACATGTCCTACTGTGTGTGAGCTAAGTGTGTGAACACGATTTGGTAAAGGTAGCGGTGAGAGGCCATGTAGGAGTACATGGTGGGTTGTCTCACTGCAGCCGTCCTCAGGAACTGAGTTCTGTGTTTGTGATCCATGATTCAGCTACTACCACGCATTGGGCCCGAAACCAATGGACCCTCTTGGCTTCTTGATCACCCTTGTCCTCTGTCCAGGAGTTGCAAGTAGTTTCTGGTGTTTGTAGTATGCTGGAGGCCGTGGGCAGCGCTGACCGTAGGGGTGGGCTGTGATGCGGTAGGCACGTGGCACGGTGTACCGGGCACCCGTTTGGTGTCCCGGGAACCCTGTTCACATCGTTTGGGGCTGTGAGCGAAACTCCGGCCGGATCTCCTCATGGATGGAACCCGAATAGGCGATAAACCTGGACTAGAGACTTAGGTGATTAGGTAGGTCGTGGCCGACACCCACGTTGGGCTTCCGCTTGAAGGTTGCCGAGTACATGTCGTGTAAACGGCGGTAAGTGGTGAGAGCGTGTGTGAAGAAGTACACCCCTGCAGGGTTAACATCATCTATTTGAATAGCCGTGTCCGCGGAAAAGGACTTCTGGGTTGCTTATATCAGTTCATAGACAAGTGAAAGTGGATACTCTAAAATACGCAAGATAAGCATGAGTGCTATGGATGGCGTTCTCGTAGGGAGACGGGAGCGGTTCCATAGTGGTGTATTGATATGGTGAATATGTGGACTCGTGTGCGCCACCTCAAAAGAGTTACATTGCAGTCGTAGTTTAGGATAGCCACCGAGTCAAAGCTGGCTTGCTGCAGTTAAACCCCACCATCCCCTTTGTTGATAATGATGCATATGTAGATAGTTCTGATGTAAGTCTTGCTGGGTACATTTGTACTCACGTTTGCCTATTTATGTTTTTGCAGAGAGACTTCGGTCTCGCTAGTAGTTTCGCGTGGACTTCGACGTTTAGCTTGTTACCTCAGCTACGATCTTGTGCCCTCGGCAGGAT
>NW_021259615.1:0-1685 GCF_002162155.2 Triticum dicoccoides | reverse complement strand
CTTACACTCGCCACGTCACATCAGAGTACATAAATAACATCCATCAAACAAATCACTCATGGCCCGACTACGGTGCCAAAATAGAAAAGACCCCCAACATGCGACAAGGTCCTGAATCGATAACCCCAACTAGGCGCCACTACTGATCATCCGGAAAGGACACGTAGTATCGCTGAGAGTCCTCGTCGAACTCCCACTTGAGCTCGTACTCGTCACCTGGAGCGGAATCACCTGGACCTGCATCTGGAGTTGTAGTATCTGTGAGCCACAGGGACTCAGCAATCTTACACCCACGCGATCACAACTATTTAAGCTCATAGGAATGGATAAGGCAAATATATGTGGAGCTGCAGCAAGCGACTAGCACATGTGGTGGCTAACTTATACGCAAAAGAGAGCGAGAAGAGAAGGCGAAGCACGAGCGAGAAGCTAAAGGAACATCCTGCGCAAGCATAACTCCAACACCGTGTCCACTTCCCGGACTCCGCCGAGAAGGGGCCATCACGGTAACACCCACGGTTGATTCATTTTAATTAAGTTTAATTCAAGTATTCTACAACCGGACATTAACAAATTCCCATCTGCCCATAACAGCGGGCACGGCTTTCGAAAGATCAATCCCTGCAGGGGAGTCCCAACTTAGCCCATGACAAGCTCTCACGGTCAACGAAGGAATAGACCTCCACCCAAGTCACTCCGATCAGACTCGGTATCTTGGTACAACAAGATGATTCGATAGGTTAAAACAAGTCCAGCAACACCGCCCGAATGTGCCGACAAATCCCGATAGGAGCTGCACATATCTCTTTCTCAGGGCACACTCAGATGAGACTAGCTACGAGTAAAACCAACCCTCAAGTTTCCCTGAGGTGGCCCCGCAGGCAGCTCAGTTCGGACCAACACTCAGAGGGAGCACTGGCCCAAGGGGGGGCTGAAATACGATGACCCTCGGGCTCCGGAAACCCAAGGAAAAAAAAAGGCTAGGTGGCAAATGGTAAAACCAATGTTGGGCGTTGCTGGAAATGCTTTAATCAAGGCGAACTATCAAGGGGTTCCCATTATAACCCAACCGCGTAAGGGACGCAACAATCCGGGAACATAACACCGATATGACGGAAACTAGGGCGGCAAGAGTGGAACAAAACACTAGGCGAGAGGCCGAGCCTTCCACCCTTTACCAAGTATATAGATGCATTAAGATAACATAACAATATAATGATATCCCAACAAGTAAATAAATGTTCCAACAAGGAACGGCTCCAATCTTCACCTGCAGCTAACAACGCTATAAGAAGGGCTGAGCAAAGCGGTAACATAGCCAATCAACGGTTTGCTAGGATAATGGTGGGTTAGAGGTTCAACATGGCAATTGGGAGGCTGACAAGCAAAAGGTAGGCATCGTAGCGGTGGCAAAGCAAAAGAGCGAGCAAACTAGCATAGCAAAGATAGTAGTGATTTCGAGGGTATGATCATCTTGCCTGCACAGTTGTCAGAGTTGACTGGATCCTCACAAGCAAACTCAACGGGCTCCTCGGTAGCGAACTCGTCTCCCGGCTCTACCCAACAAGACAAACAAGCAACAAGGATACAATCAACCACGGGCAAGACCAAGCAATATGATGAAATGACGATATGCTATGCGGGATGCGATGCGGGATGCAAAATGCAAGATATGACAGGAAATG
>NW_021259614.1:0-1740 GCF_002162155.2 Triticum dicoccoides | reverse complement strand
TGGCACGGGGCGCCTGCGGGCGCGCGGCGACATCGGCAACCGGGACGGGCGGGCTGGATCTGGGCCCGCAGGGCCTGGCGCGGTGGTGGGAGCTGGCGGCGACAGGTGGCGGCCGCGGGTTAGAGCAGAGCGGCGGCGGCGGTGACATGGCAGCCGCCGATTGGCTGGAGCGACGTGGCGGTGGTCGGTGGACGCGTCCGGCGCGGAGGCGGACATGTCCAGCGGCGGGGAGGTGATTGGCTAGGGTTTCATCTGCGCGAAAAATCGGGGAGGAGCACCTATAAATAGGTAGATGGAGCTAGGAGACTCCAAATGAGGAGCGGTTTTCGCCCGCACGATCGTGATCGAACGACCGAGAGCATGGAAGTGACTTAGATGGGTTATTGGGCTGTGGTGAAGAGGTGCTGGGCTGCAAAGAGAAGGGAGTTTCGGGCTACGCGGTTAACCGTTGGGGCATCAAATGACCTCCAAATGGGACGAAACTTGACGGACGGTCTACCGGTGATATACCAAAGCCACTCGGCAAACCTCGGTCCATTCCGAGAAAGTTTTTAACCCGCTCACAAAAACAAGGTCTGAGAGGGGCGACGGGCGCGTGCGAGAGGTCTGGACTCCGAACGGACAACGGAGAGGACCGGGGGAACCCGAACGGATGCATTTGAAAAACATGCATATGAAATGCAAATGATGACATGGCAAAATGCAACACGCAAGCAAATGACATGGCAACGAAGGCGAATAACTGGAAGACACCTGACGCATCGAATCCGGGGCGTTACGACACTCCTCCACTAACAAGAGATGTCGTCCCGAGATCTTAGGACCGAGACGGAAGATAAAAATGAAGAGGTGAAACAAGAACGCAAGAGGGAAAAATGAACAAAGTCGAGAGCACTCAGTTAGAAAAAGATGAACGGTGAATATGCCGAGAATCGAATGCTCATGGAATAAGACAGATTCTGAAACCACTCCGGTTAGAACATGATAGAAAAGGAACGTATAAAACTGAAAGGATTTAGGTAGCACTCCGGACGAAACATGGAGGAATAGAACACGAACTTAAGAAGATGGAATGATACTTGATGAAGACATGACACAAAACCTCCGGAAAGAATTGAAAGAGTTGAATGAAACGAACTTAGAAGGAAGGATTGAACAGAGTTGTTGAGAAAATCAACAACGAAAGAATAAGCTTGTTGTGGTCTTATAGGTAACATCTCAAGATCATAAGGTGATAACCGGCCACAAGAGGAAATGATTGGATAGCTTAGAAGAACAAAGAAATGCAAAATTCCACTTCAGAAGAAAACGGAGAAATATTTGCACTTCGAGACGCGAGAAGAAAAGATAGTTGAACTCCACCAACAAAATCTTGATGAACTCTTGAAGAATGAATTAAATCATGAAGAACCACCATGAAGAACTCCGGTGACAAAAGGATGATGAGATAGAATGAAGGATGAAACAATAAGATGAGCCTTGCGATGATTTATATGGAGGTTCTGACGAAATGGCCGAGGAAATTGAACTCCAGAAAAGAAAAGATGAAAACACTTGGACCTAGAATTTACTCATTAAGAACAAACTCCGAAGGAAGGGATTAATCACTTGGATGAAATAAGAATAAGATTTATTGTATGCTTATCCTTCATCAAATTTAATTGATGATACATGAATTTTGCATACTACTTATTCTTGTTGAAGAGGATTAAGGGGGATATAGTGCAAAACTTGAGAAAG
>NW_021259613.1:0-1509 GCF_002162155.2 Triticum dicoccoides | reverse complement strand
TAACGGGTATTCGGTACACCCGGCCACGTACCTACCGCATCACAGCCCACCCCTACGGTCAGCGCTGTCCACGGCCTCCAGTAGGCTACAAACACCAGAAACTACTTGCAACTCCTGGACAGAGAGCTAGGGTGAATAAGAAGTCGAGCGGGGTCATATTTCAGGGCCCAATGCATGGTAGTAGCTGTATCTTAAATCACGCATACAGATCTCAGTGCTTAAGGTCGGCTTCAATGAAACAACCCACCATGTACTCCTACATGGCCTCTCATCGATACCTTTACCAAATCGTGTTCACCACACCACTCTCATTACCGACATAATCATTTCACTCTAGCCCATCACCCAGATGAACCAGACCTAACACGACTCTAAGCATAGCAGGCATAGCAAGGTAGGAACAACACATACATATGGCTCAATCAACTCCTACACATGCTAGTGAGTTTCGTCTAGTTACTGTGGCAATGACAGGTCATGCAGAGGAAATGGGTTCAACTACCGTAGCACACAGCAGTTTGAATCGCGTTGTCTTAATGCAGTAAAAGAGAGCAGGAGCGAGAACATGGGATTGTATCGATATGATCAAATGGTTGGTTGCTTGCCTGATGGTTCGATGCACTGATACGGTTCTTCGCTAGGGTAATCAGGGTACTCTTCGGGGACAGAACCTGCCGCAGAGAGCACCGATTCACAAACATTACAAAAACAGTATGCAACAATATGATGCATGCATGAGTCATGGCAAAATGAGTGTATTGGGCTAATGCAACTAAAACCAGAAGGGTTTGAACAAATTTGAATCAAGGATTCAAATTTCAAATTCAAATATGGCCTTTTAAAGTGCTTTTCCTTGTTCTGCTTAAAACATCAATTTAACTTGTTTGATCATGCATGAAAATAGTACAGATGGATAGATTGGATTTTTCTGATCATTTTTCATATATAATTTTTCCAATTTGGAGTTACAGAATAAAAGTTATGAATTTTTGAAGTTTAAATAATATTCTGGAATTTCCTGATTTAAATTAAATCCAGAAAATCAATTACTGCGTCAGCCTGACGTCAGTGTGACGTCAGCAGGTCAACGGAACTGGTCCAGGTCAAACCTGACAGTGGGTCCCGCATGTCAGGGTGATTATTTTAATTAAAACTTAATTAAAACTAATCCTGTTTAATTAACAGGGCTGGGCCCCACCTGTCATTGACTCAGGGGAGTCAACCAGGGCCCACCCGTGGTCAAACCCGGGTCGGCTGCACCGGTGTTTAGCCGCCGGCGAGCCCGACGCGGCGGCGGAAGTGGTTTTGGCCATTTCGGCCACCAAATGGGCCGCGGAGACCACCGGAGGGAAGCTGAGGACAAACCGCAGCTCTTGGCGGAGTCCGTTGAGGTCGGGATGGCCGGAGTTGGCGCCGGCGACGACTTTGGCGGCCACCGGGGTTCGGTCGGAGGTGAACTTGGCGCTAGAGGGTTCGGTGAGGCTCGTGGAGTAGCTAGCTAGGTGCTGC
>NW_021259612.1:0-2939 GCF_002162155.2 Triticum dicoccoides | reverse complement strand
TGTTGACCAGGTGATCGCTTTGATTTTGTATAGAGTTGTCCAATGCCCAAGATGAGAATTATTTTTGTTCCTGATCTAAAATTTTCTTCTTTACTCTCTGCCCACTTGGAGCTCCAAATATCGGCACCTGGAGTTGTCTACTTAATTAAGAAGTTTCCTTTGTTTTGTCTTCATTCGATCCAAAACCACTTTAATTTTATCACCCATATTTTCATATCCAACCACCAAGGTTGTTTGTAGTGCTTCAGGTTACTCATTCGATCACTGCACTCGAGTTGTATTTGGTATGAAATATCGTGTTCTGGTCTCCATCTTGTGTGAAAAGCAATCAGACCTTGCTGCTGCCGCCGTGTGTGTAAATTGTAAATGATTCAAATCAACTTGTTACGATGTTAATAAGATGATTCAAATGAGCTTGCCTTGTTTAGGTTCTCAGCTCTTGCACAGCTAGCAATGAGCTTCCCAGGCTGGAAACACAACTTACTTGTATATACTCGTTGGTGTTCAACTTGCTGCAGGTACAGTGCCTCCTGCCTAGTGAGCTGCAGGTCCTCTTCCCCCACCACCTTCAGGCATTGAAGACCACAATGGCCTGCTGGAGCTCCTGCTCAGGTGACGATGCGCCCGTGCTTCTCCGACCCTGTTACTGCCGACGCCATGGAGCGGCAACTTGCAGCAGCATCTCCGACCCCTTCCCAACGAGCTGCCTGAAGGTATGCCTTCCTCTCCTTCCTCCCCATTATTGTGAAACCTTGCTCTTGCATGTGTAAGTAAAACATTCTTGCTCTTGTGAAGACCATATATAGGCGCATCCAAATCAAATAATCTTGGTACCAAGCATAATTAGCAGTGCATCCTCTCGCGTCTTGCTCAACTAGCATTTCACTAGTTAGTTCCCAGGAAATACAACTTGCTTGTATAAACTAGCTCATTGGTGTACATCTTGCTGATCCTTGTTTTGTGAGGAAACAACTCTTGCTTTATTTTGGTTTGAGTTGTTGTATTCATACACAAGTATGAGCGATCAAAAATTAATCTTCTCATGTATCATCGGACTGCGACTTCACACCTCAGCATGTCTAGTTAGTTTGTCACATCTTTACTGTTTTAGTATGTAGTTTCAGGGATCCTTGCTTTATTTTGGTCCCTGGCCCAGTTCTTCTGGTCGATTCTCGTAGAATCTTGAGAATCAGGCCTTCCCGCAGCTTCTCCCAGAATCTTGAACCCTTATTTTTTTTGACAATCCTAGATAGTTAGAATGTAAACATCCAGGACTGTAAAAAAATATGGTCTCAACATTCTGGGAGAAGCTGTGTGGAGGGTCGATTCTGTTTCTCAAGATTATGAGAGAATCGGTGAAAAGAACTGGGCCAGGATCTTGTCAATAGCTGGTTTATGTACGCCACCAGCTTGGGTATGTTCCCCCTTCATCGTGGTCTCATTGTCTCAGTTGTTGCCAGGATTCAAGCAGGTGCGTGAGGATGAGAAGAGCAGCAAGCTGGTGGGCAACGTCTTCTTCCGCAGCGACAACAACCTCATGAGCGCCGGGCTGCACGACCGCCTGCAGCCGCAACAGAGGAGCAGGAGGAATGAGCTTCAGGCACTAGAGCAGTGTCCTGTTTCTTGTTGCATGGAACGTTAGCCTTCATTTACTTGGTTAGAGCAGTGTCCTGTTTCAGCTCTTTTGTTTGGTTTTCTTTAGACTTGGGACTGAACGTCTTGTTTTGTTTTGGGCGTGGAGTGATCGGGCATTGTATATACAGTAGTAATCTAAGGATTCGTAGAGGGCCTTGACCTTTTGGTATTTGTGCCGTTGTTTGTATGCATCACAATCTTTTGGGCACAAGTCCATCCATGGAGTTTGAAATGAAATCTCCAAGAAATTGTTGTGCAAGGCAATACTGGTACTTGCCATTGCCTGTGTGATGGCAAACTTGTTGTTCTTTGTGATTTACCTGGTATATGCTCTTTTTTGGCCAAAAAAAATGTATGTATGTAAAAGGTCGATGAGAATTGTTGTGCGCCATGCCAAGTTGGTATGGTATGTCATTGAAAGATGCAATCGGACCAAATGTATCAATCTGTCTATCTATCAAGGTTTATGATGATCTAAAGGGAGGACTTGTTGAGGATCATCGTCCATGTGTATGTTAGCAGATCAATCAATGCCCCCATGTAAACGTCAGCAAGCATATAAGAGAAAAAGAGACTGCTGATGCCCATCAACATCAACATCGACATCAAAGAAGGCTTGAACATTATTAGAAACATATATACATAATAAATGAAAAAAAATCCAGAACAATCTTTGTTTTACATCATCCTCCGAGAAACCAGAATAAATAGATAACTGACTTGGAAGGTTTTGTAGAAACAGAGGAAAGGAAGTTGATACATCATTGGTTCTTAAGTTGTTAGAAGCGTGTGCCACCATGAACACGTAGTAATTCCCTTACGCTTTGTTTGGATGTCTCCATTGGAGAGCTCTGTATTGAATTGGTCTGAATTCCAAATCAATGAGGAAACTGAAATGGAACGAATACGAATTCACCTGTTTGGTTGTCCAATGAATTGGCCCTTGAAATGCCTCTGAGATTTCAATACCAAATCCTGTTTGGATGACAAACTTTGGAATTGCATAGCTACATTACCAGGTTATACCTTGTTCTACATGACTCAAAATTGAAATCTTACTACGAATAAATATAGAGCAACGAAAATAAATAAATATTCTAGAAATGCATCAGGAAAATGCAAAATGGTTATACATGGACAACAATATATTGCATGTTTCCTCCACTCAATAATTATTGCAGTTTTGTTGCTGTCAAGAATATCAGGAACAGAGCATGTATTGCAGTTTATTCTACCGACAGGATCAGAATATTTGTATCTCTGAATTTTGTTTAGAAAGGCATAACATATCGGAACTGAATTTT
>NW_021259611.1:0-2600 GCF_002162155.2 Triticum dicoccoides | reverse complement strand
ATCTGCTTACAAGCACACTAGGGCAGTTGCCATGTACACTGCAAAACGCATGGCAACTGGCAGCTTGGGTGTGGGAGAGAAGACGGGCGTGTGGCGAGATGGCAATTGTCCACACACCAGCCCTTGTGCGTGAGTGAAAACTAGTGTGTGGACGAACTGCTAAACGCCCACACACCAGCCTCTCCGTGTGGTGAAACGGACATATGGTCGACTGGGTGAATGCCCACACACCAGTCTAGTCTTATGTGGCACCACAAATATGCCAAGATTCATACACCCACAAACGGACGCGGATCCACGCATGTGGGCGAGATGCAAACGCCCACACGTATGGGTGTTAGTGTTGCCGTATTAAAAATACCCCAAGTGTCTCCTTCCTTGCATGTGAATATCCATTGTCTTTTTTGTGAGCGAAGAATATCTTTATTTTTAGAAGTCATTGTCACAATATATGAAATCCCACGTGTCCGTGGTTCCTTCCTGCCCACACACACAATCCTCACTAGTTCTTTTAGCCCACACACGTTCTTGTTTCCTTCCTTGCATGTTCCTTCTGGCCCACACACATATATATACTTGCTGGCAAGTTAATTCTTTTAGCCCACAGGTCCCTCTTTGCAGCGTGCACCACGTCCCAAATTCATCCTTTCTTTCATCACAAGTTTAATCACCCTCTCCTCCATTGTCACCTCCCCTTTTTTGGTGTCTTGTTAATACTAGCAAAAGAGCATGTGCGATGCAACGGGAGAAAAAAATAACGCACGCCCCTAATCCAATAATCATGACTCGAGACCTCGGTAGGTCCACGTTCTTTGTTTGAACATGTCATCAATGCCCACATAATCGCAACTCGTTTGAATGTGTCAATCTTAATGCATCTCTCTCTCGGCTTAAGATCAAAAATTTGCTTTCTTTGACCCCTGAAAGGTTTTGCCGTCACGTGCATGTGTGGTTATAGATGGTTTCTTTCGTCTCCAATCTAGTTTTGCTGAGTTGTTCATTTTCTATCTGGATCTGCACCGCCACGAAATAAAGACGGATCATGCACTATTTATTAAGGTTGCATCCAAACAATATTTTAAATTTTTGTAACATGTAAAATAACATAATATTTAGATTCTACATGTTTTTTAATCAAATTTCATACATAACACGTTAAAATTAGTGTTACGGTTTAAAAGATATGAGTATTTCTTAGAAACATATGATATGGACTGTGGGTTGAATCTAGGAAACAGCAGGGGGCTCTTTGCAAAACGTAAAATGTTTTCTTTACGTAACTTAAAACAGTACTGCAGGTTTAATTATCGAAAACTACAGGGGTTTTTCTATAAAACCGATGTGACGAACGGATAGAAGCATTCCATGCTTTGTTATTAGGTAGAGATTACGGCCAAATTGCTAACCTAAACAGGTGGGAATCATCTTAAAGGAGCATGGTGGGATTATTTCACATAAAATATAGATGCTTTGCAGGATATTGGACTGGAGATTATGTCTTTCTCATGTGGCTCGCTGCCCATAAAAGCCTAGCAACGATTATTTGATGCTTAAATAGGCCCAGCAATTTGATAAAAAAAAAGGGCATGCAAGCAGCCTTTAGTACTATTTAGATAGTCAGCTGGTCTAATCACGATCATTTGCTAGCTCACTTGGTTAACTCAGGTAAATCTGAAATGACAGGTCATGTGTTTGATTCTCCTCTCTCACCTTTTTCTCATGATTTTCGGTCGCGATTTTTCCCATGATTTTAGGGTGTGACCGCGGCTAGCACATTTTTGCCTCATGGCGATGGTCCTCTGTTCGAATAATGACATGCCCAATTTTTCTTTTTAAACTAGCAAAAGAGCCCGTGCGTTGCAACGGGATAGCAAAATTATGTGTTTGCCACTTATCACGATTGCTCTGTCTCGTCAATGTCATCAACACATTCATCCTTTCGCCGTTTTGCAAGTTTCCTTCCGCCCTTTGGCAAGTTTTATTATGTACACACCCTTGTGGTTTCCATCATCATATGGAGCAGATGTCAGTTAGAAAAGAAAGGCAGAGGTCAAGACCTACTCTGAGTGCCATCATAATAATTGGAGTATCGATCTGTTTTTACTTTCCTTGAAAAATGTAGGCCACCTAAAAATATAGTCAACTTGAAAAATAGTATTATATCTATAAAGAAATATAAGAGCGTTTAAATTCTTTACGAAGGGAGTACATATCAAATACTGTATGACCCAGTAGAAAGCAGCTACCTAGCTTTCTGGACATCCGTAAGTGCAGGTGTTGTTGTGGTTGATGGTCAGTTGGTCCGCAGGCAATGGCGCATACATCATCCTGAGCTTTGAGTCAGAGAACATATGTCGAGGGACCGATTCAAAGGGGATGACCATGCCGGTCTTCCAGCGAGAGAGCCGCTCCTCCTATGAGCTCCCACTCGAGGGAAGCGGGGCATGCGGAGCCAGTCTGTTTCCCAACACCTGCGAGCTCCCCATCTCGTTGTAAACTTGTAGACTCATCAATGCCAAATCACAATCATGTTTAGGACGATCAAGCAATAATTCTTGTCCTGATCTCTCCATGGAGTGTGTATACGTATATAAACTCCC
>NW_021259610.1:0-1918 GCF_002162155.2 Triticum dicoccoides | reverse complement strand
CTCAGGCAAAGACGTTGGGTCGAGTTGATCACAGATTTCGACTTAGGAATAACCTACACCCCAGGGAAAGCCAATGTCATGGCTGATGCGCTAAGTCGTAAATCTTATTGTAACAATCTGATGTTACAACAAAGTCAACCGCTTCTCCATGAGGAATTTCGGAAGCTTAACCTTCACATTGTTCCTCAAGGATTTCTTTCCACCTTGGTGGCGAAACCTACTCTTACGGATCAAATCATTGCTGCCCAGAAGCGAGATAAGGGAATAGCTAAGATCAAGGAGAACATTGCTAGCGGAGGTGCTAGTTGTTTCTCCACAAATGATCATGGTGTTGTGTACTTTGAGAACCGTCTAGTGGTTCCCAAGAACCAGCATCTACGGCAGTTGATCCTTAAGGAGGCTCATGAATCTCCTCTCACCATTCATCCCGGTAGCACTAAGATGTATCAGGACCTACGCCAGAGGTTCTGGTGGACTAGGATGAAGAGAGAAATTGCTCAGTATATTGCAAATTGCGACGTCTGTCGTCGTGTTAAAGCAGAGCACCAACGGCCTGCTGGTACCCTTCAACCCTTAGCTATTCCTGAATGGAAATGGGATAAAATTGGTATGGATTTCATTACCGGTTTTCCCAGGACCAAGAGAGGGAATAATGCTATCTTCGTCGTTGTCGATCGTCTTTCCAAAGTAGCCCATTTCTTACCTGTTCGTGAGAGTATAACCGCTAGTCAGCTGGCAGACTTATACATCTCCCGAATAGTGTCCCTCCATGGTGTTCCTTTGGAAATTAACTCGGATCGAGGAAGTCTTTTCACCTCTCGATTTTGGGAAAGTTTCCAAAATGCTATGGGAACTCGTCTCTCCTTTAGCACTGCCTTCCACCCTCAGTCGAGTGGTCAAGTGGAACGCGTCAACCAGATTCTAGAAGACATGCTTCGAGCCTCTGTTATCTCATTCGGGATGGACTGGGAGAAGTGCCTTCCATTTGCCGAATTCGCTTATAACAACAGCTATCAGTCTAGCTTGGGTAAAGCCCCTTTTGAAGTTCTCTACGGACGACGGTGTCGAACACCCCTTAACTGGTCAGAGACCGGGGAAAGACAATTCTTTGGCCCGGATATGATTCAGGAAGCAGAAGAACAAGTTCGTATCGTTCGTGAAAAGTTGAAAACAGCCCAATCCCGTCAAAAGAGTCAATATGACCGAAAGCATAAGGCTATGACTTTCGAGGTTGACGAGAAGGCTTATCTTCGGGTCACCCCTCTGAAGGGAACCCATCGTTTCGGTATCAAAGGCAAATTGGCTCCTCGTTACATTGGACCTTTTCGCAATCTTGCCAAACGAGGAGAAGTTGCCTACCAGCTGGAACTACCTCCGCATCTCTCCAGAGTCCACGATGTCTTCCACGTTTCTCAACTCAGGCGTTGCTTCTCGGATCCTATCCGTGAAGTGGACCACGAAACGCTTGATCTCCAAGATAATCTTACATATCGAGAGTACCCCGTTCGTATCCTCGATCAGGCCGAACGTATCACCCGACGTCAGAACATCAAGTTCCTCAAAGTACAATGGTCGCACCATTCTGAGGATGAAGCAACTTGGGAAAGGGAGGATCGTCTTCGACTCGAGTACCCCGCCTTCTTCCCGGAGGAACCCAAATCTCGGGACGAGATTCTTTTGAGTGGGGGTGAGTTGTCACACCCTAGCTAGTCATGCATTAGAGTGTTGCATCATGTCTACTTTTTCATCAGAAACTTGAAATGGGGATGACAGAACCCCCAGTCCCCTCTGAAACCAACTAGGGTTTACTAAAAAACTTTTCAATGAACCTGAAATGCCCTTCTAAAATGCCCATCATTTTTGTCTTGGTTCAGAACCTCTGCCAAAAGTGGTGCACATTTTCCTAGGCCATCTTAGG
>NW_021259609.1:0-1493 GCF_002162155.2 Triticum dicoccoides | reverse complement strand
ACCTACCTGGGGAGTGCCCAGCCCACTAGACATGCCTAGGCCTCCAAGAACACATGGCAACGCCACGGTCACGCGGTGACCACGCGGCGGGCATGCGAGTTTACGCGCTCTAGAGTTGGGGCCCTCGGCCACCGCCCAAACCTCGACGTATCGCCACCAAACCATGTATTTATGATTAAATAGGTACTTATATAACTAGAAATGATTTTTGGAAAAAATAAATAGCAAACTATGAGGCAGCTGCAGTTCAAATTTGACCCGCTTCCAACTGAATCGGTGAAAATTTGTCTTTTTCATGAGAGGTGGATCAAAACTTTTTACACTCAACCATTTTGTCAATTGTGCATTAAATATGTCCTAGTATTTTAGAAAATTGATTTGGTCCAATTTTGCAAAAATTATTTGGGAGGTCCTTCACAAAAAAACCTTCTTTTGGTCACTCGAAAAATGGAAAATGGTTTTTTCGTCCAAAGAAAATGAAAACTTCCTTAGGCAATATTGTTTGCCATTACAAGATGCACCCTTGTGCATAATATGAGATCATTTGAAAAAACTATGCCATGAATGTGGCCATAGGATTGATCATTTGGCTTGAAACCTATGAATCTTCACGCATGATAGCTCATTTCTGAGAACACTTTTTTTAAAAGAATTGCCGTATTACAAGTTTGTTATTTTTCTTGGTAACTTGGCCACATATAATGACCCAATGCGAAGGTTTCCTAATTTTTTGATATTTTTTGAATTTTTTATGGCCGTTTTAAAATGCGGTCAAAACGGCCGGAATGACCGTTTCTAGCTAGTATTCGAATCTTAGAATTTTTTTGGTATTTCTCTGATTAAATAGATACTTTTGTACCTAGAAATGAATTTTGGAAAAAATAAATAACAAACCATGAGGCAACCGCAATTCAAATTTGACCCGCTTCCACCTGAAACAGAGGAAATTTGTCTTTTTCACGAGAGGTGGATCAAAACTTTTGACACCCAACCATTTGGTAAATTATGCATTAAATATGGCCTAGTATTTTAGAAAATTGATTTGGTCCAATTTTACAACAAATATTTGGTAGGTTCTTCATAAAAAAACCATTTTTGCCACAAGAAAATGATTAAAAATATCTAGAAAGATAAAAAATGCATGCAAATCGGTGATCATCCATAAAAATGGGGTCTAACTTGAGTGAAAATTTTAGTTGTGCAGTTTTGCAAAATATTTTAATAGCTAATTCACGAAATTCCCCTATTTTTAGTACTTCAAAATTATTTTAAATCACTGATTTTCCGAACCAATCAGGGCTCTTCCCACGGATGGATGACATGGCGTCCATCCATCCATCCATCCATCTCCCCACCCCACATCCATCCATCCATCCATCCATCTACAGAAAAAAAGAAACAAAAAAGAAAAAGAGATACCCCACGCACCCCCAACCCTAATCAAACCCCTCCCCCCATCGCACCCCTCCTCCCTCCTCCCAATCTCCTCGCCG
>NW_021259608.1:0-2011 GCF_002162155.2 Triticum dicoccoides | reverse complement strand
GGTGCAAAAGGTGCACTTCCCAAGGTTACCAAACAAACGTGCATCACGTAGAGCAATAAAAACAGCACGTAAATGTTCCAAATGTTCTTCCAAAGATCTGCTATAAATCAATATGTCATCAAAGTAAACCACCACAAATCGTCCAATGAAAGCACGTAAAACTTCGTTCATTAATCTCATGAAAGTACTAGGTGCATTAGTTAACCCAAAAGGCATGACTAACCACTCATATAATCCAAACTTAGTTTTAAATGCTGTTTTCCATTCATCTCCCAATTTCATACGAATTTGATGGTAGCCACTACGCAAATCAACTTTGGAGAATATTGTAGAGCCACTCAATTCATCAAGCATATCATCTAGCCTAGGAATAGGATGACGATAACAAATAGTAATATTATTAATGCCTCTACAATCAACACACATACGTGATGTACCATCCTTTTTGGCACTAGAATAATAGGAACAGCACAAGGACTAAGGGATTCGCGTATATAACCTTTGTCGAGAAGCTCTTGTACTTGACGCATAATCTCCTTCGTCTCCTCTGGATTGGTACGGTATGGTGCACGGTTTGGCAGTGAAGCACCGGGAATTAAGTCAATCTGATGCTCAATCCCTCGAATAGGCGGTAATCCCGGTGGCACGTCTTGTGGAAAAACGTCAGCGAACTCCTGCAAAATGTTAGTGACAGCAGGAGGCAAAGAGGAAGGCACGTCCTCGAATGAAAATAATGCCTCTTTGCACACAAGCATAGCAAACAGATTTGCTGAAATCTAGCTCATCAATATCAGATTTGGTGGCAAATAAACATGCACTTTTCAATTTAATTTCAGAAGCAACACTAGATGGTTTATTATTAGGCTTCATTTGTTGCTCAAATTCTTTTGCCACAATCTGATTTTCACTCTTATTCGTCTCCTGTTTTGCTTTATTAGCTCTATTAATATCATCTTTCAAAATGGAATCAGGAGTCATAGGAAGCAAAGTAATATTTTTATCCTTATGAACAAGAGTATAGTGATTGTTTCTACCATGGTGTACAGAATTTTTATCAAATTGTCATGGTCTACCAAGTAATAAGGAACATGCTTGCATAGGTACCACATCACAATCAACATAATTAGCATATGTAGAGATACTAAAATGCACACGAACAGTACGTGTTACCTTAACCTTGCCGCTGTTGTTGAACCATTGGATGTAGTAAGGATGTGGATGTGGTCTTGTGGTGAGAGAAAGCTTCTCGACCATCCCCATGCTAGCCAAGTTGTTGCAGCTCCCTCCGTCTATGATGACGCGCACAGAACGTTCCTTCACAACTCCCTTGGTATGGAACAAATTGTGCCTCTGATTTTGCTCAGCTTGTGTGATCTGCACACTCAAAACACATTGAGCAACTAAACATTCATACCTGTCAGCGTCTTCAGGAGCCATGTATTGCGTCTCATGATCAGAATCATCTCCACCATGTTCTTCACGTGTAATAAGAGCCAATGTCTCCTCATCATAGTCACTAGCGGACTCATATCCACCATCCGCGGTAGCAATCATCACACGCGGAGATTTGCATTCCCTCGCATAATGACCTCCTCCCTTACAACGACGACAAATAATATCACTTGTGTGCCCTGTTGATGCCATGGAAGAAGAAGAACGCTGTGCAGACCCCGCAGGTGCGCTCTTGGCAGATAATGGTGGTTGTGCCTGTTTTCTTGTATCACGGCTGGAGGTGGCACCGGATGGAGGTGCTGGTGCAGTTGAAGTAGAAGATGCACGTGGTGTCCATGATGAAGGTCGGCCTGCAGAAAAGTTAGTTCGCCCCAATGCTTGTCGATCCTGCACTTCACGTTCAGCTTTACAAGCAAGATGGAATAAACGAGTGATATTAGTATACTCCTTATAGTCTAGAATGGTCTGAATCTCTCTATTTAATCCACCCAGAAAACGTGCAAGCATAGCTTCATTCTCCTCAACAATACCACATCTAATCATGCCAGTTTGTAATTCC
>NW_021259607.1:0-1814 GCF_002162155.2 Triticum dicoccoides | reverse complement strand
AGTTTCGAGTTGGTGTTCCCACCATCCTTCTTCAACATCATGACGCACGTCCTAGTTCACCTTTGCGAAGAGATTAACGTTTTGGGTCCTGTATTTCTACACAATATGTTCCCCTTTGAAAGGTTCATGGGAGTCTTGAAGAAATATGTTCATAACCGTGCTAGGCCAGAAGGAAGCATCTCGAAGGGCCATGAAAATGAGGAGGTCATTGAGTTTTGTATTGACTTTATTCCTGACCTTAAGCCGATTGGTGTTCCTGAATCGCGGCATAAGGGCAGACTGGAAGGAAAAGGCACGCTAGGAGGGCATCAAATAATATGTATGGACGGGCATTCTCTCACTGAAGCACACTACACAGTTCTACAGAATTCCGCCTTGGTGGCTCCGTATATGGAGGAACACAAGAATTTTCTACAGTTCAAACACCCGGAGAAGTCTGGCGACTGGATTACACGCGAACAAACGATGACTTTCGCCGGTTGGTTGTAGAAACGTGCCCTGAATGATGGCGATATTCAAAATGACCTGTACTCGCTGTCCCAGTTACCATATTTGAATATAATGACTTTCAAAGGGTACCAGATAAATGGGAATACATTTTACACGATCGCCCAAGATAAGAAGAGCACCAACCAAAACAGTGGTGTCCGCTTTGATGCAACAACCAACACGGGAAAGGAAACATATTATGGTTACATAGAGGACATATGGGAACTTAACTATGGATCAGGTGATTTGAAGGTCCCTTTGTTTCGGTGCAAATGGGTCAATATGACATGAGGCGGGGCAACGGAAGACCCACAGTAGGGAATGACAACAGTGGATCTCAACAATTTTGCGTATGCAGACGAACCATTCGTCCTAGCCAATGATGTGGCGCAGGTTTTTTATGTGAAAGACATGTCTACCAGGCCGAGAAAAAGAAAAGATAAGGAAGCGAATGGATCATACGACGAGCCAAAGCGCCACATAGTTCTTTCAGGAAAAAGAAACATCGTGGGAGTGGACGACAAGACAGACATGTCAGAAGATTATGAAAAGTTTGATGAAATTGCTCCATTCACAGTGAATATTGACCCGAGCATCTAGTTAAATGATGAAGATTTTCCCTGGCTATGGCGCAAAGGGACACACGAGAAGAAAAAGTTTCACACCCAAATATCTGGGATGTGATCGGCTTCACTATCATCACTTTCTTCTGTGTTTTACACCCAGGAGGGAATGTCTATAATAGTTAGGGTAGTTAATTATGTGTTTTGACATTTGAAACGCGAAGAAATTTTATGTGCAAACAAATTCTTTTTCATGCATTTACTGATTTTTTTCCAGCTAAATGACCCTGAAATTGAAAAGCATTTGAAATGAACTCAGAAAAGGTTGAAAGTTGGCATGGTATCATAATTTCATACAAATAGCATGTGCAAAAAAGTAGAGAGGGTTACGGCAAAAACTAGATACACTTCGTGTACAAAATGGACAATCTTTTTCGAAGTATCAGGGTTTTCGACGAAAACTGAAATGTTACAAAGGCATTTCATTTTTTAAATAACCTAAGCATTACCAAATTGAATATAATGATAAAACACACTAATATTAAACATAAAAAAAAAGAATCACTGAAAAATCTTTTTCGAAAGTTAAGTTATTCACAAACTAGTGATTCACACAAATTTCAAATAATTCAAAATTTAAACTATTCAAATTTGAAAACTACCGGCACTAACAGATCAAAGTTTGTAAATTTTTGTACCTAAAGCAAAAATATTCACAAAGAAACTCTAAATACAGCAAAAAATAACTCAAAAATAAATAAA
>NW_021259606.1:0-892 GCF_002162155.2 Triticum dicoccoides | reverse complement strand
TATGCGAGAGAATGCAAATCTCCGCGTGTGATGATTGCTACCGCGGATGGTGGATATGAGTCCGCTAGTGACTATGATGAGGAGACTTTGGCTCTTATTACACGTGAAGAACATGGTGGAGATGATTCTGATCAAGAGACGCAATACATGGCTCCTGAAGACGCTGACAGGTATGAATGTTTAGTTGCTCAACGTGTTTTGAGTGTGCAGGTCACACAAGCTGAGCAAAATCAGAGGCACAATTTGTTCCATACCAAGGGAGTTGTGAAAGAACGTTCTGTGCGCGTCATCATAGATGGAGGGAGCTGCAACAACTTGGCTAGCATGGAGATGGTGGAGAAGCTTTCTCTCACCACAAGACCACATCCACATCCTTACTACATCTAATGGTTCAACAACAGCGGCAAGGTTAAGGTAACACATACTGTTCGTGTGCATTTTAGTATCTCTACATATGCTGATTATGTCGATTGTGATGTGGTACCTATGCAAGCATGTTCCTTATTACTTGGTAGACCATGGCAATTTGATACAAATTCTGTACACCATGGTAGAAACAATCACTATACTCTTGTTCATAAGGATAAAAATATTACTTTGCTTCCTATGACTCCTGATTCCATTTTGAAAGATGATATTAATAGAGCTAATAAAGCAAAACAGGAGACGAATAAGAGTGAAAATCAGATTGTGGCAAAAGAATTTGAGCAACAAATGAAGCCTAATAATAAACCGTCTAGTGTTGCTTCTGAAATTAAATTGAAAAGTGCATGTTTATTTGCCACCAAATCTGATATTGATGAGCTAGATTTCAGCAAATCTGTTTGCTATGCTTTTGTGTGCAAAGAGGCATTATTTTCATTCGAGGACGTGCCTTCCTCTTTGCCTCCTG
>NW_021259605.1:0-1744 GCF_002162155.2 Triticum dicoccoides | reverse complement strand
TGCTGGTTTGTATGACTGTATGACTTGAATGCTGGGTCGTGAGACCCGTACCTTTGTGTATGTTATGTATGGCTCTCTGAGCCTTAAATAAAGTACTTGTGTCGTAGAGTCATGTTGTGATGCCTTGTTGTATTTGCACATATCGAGCATATTGTGTGTATGATTGAAATGCTTGGTATGTGTGGGATCTGACTATCTAGTTGTTTATCTTTAGTAGCCTCTCTTACCGGGAAATGTCTCCTAGTGTTACCGCTGAGCCATGGTAGCTTGCTACTGCTCTGGAACACTTAGGCTGGCCGGCATGTGTCCTTCCTCGTTCCGGTGTCTGTCCCTTCGGGGAAATGTCACGCATTGAGTACCGGAGTCCTGTTAGCCCGCTACAGCCCGGTTTACCGGAGTCCTGCTAGCCCAGTGCTACAGCCCGGACCCACTTGCTGTTGACCGACACGTTTGAAGCTGGGTCATGGATGCCTGTCCCTGTAAGTCTGTGCCACTTTGGGTTTACGACTAGTCATGTCAGCCCGGGCTCCTTATCATATGGATGCTAGCGACACTATCATATACGTGAGCCAAAAGGCGCAAACGGTCCCGGGCAAAGGTAAGGCGACACCCGTAGGAATACCGTGCGTGAGGCCGCAAAGTGATATGAGGTGTTACAGGCTAGATCGATGTGACATCGAGTCGGGGTCCTGACAGCGTTGGTATCAGAGCCGGACTGCCTATAGGTTCTCCAAGCCAAACTGGTCGATGTTGAGTCTAGAAATTCTTTAGTTATATGTAGGGGAATTGTTTGTGGGTTGGAACGTAAGGCTCTTTTTACTCCTTTATCTTATGACATTCTGATCTGAGTCAGTCTATTCTTCCACCGGGGGTTAAGGAATTAGGATCTATTCTCTCTATCAGGATCACGCGTTACTAATCAGTAGTACCTTATAGGTTCGATGGTTACAAGCCTAGTTCAGTTCTACTACCACATTATGTTGCTAGGATGGACTCAAAACTTTGATATGATGATGTTGAGTGTGAATGAAATCCTTTGTCAAATGCCTCAAAATCCTTCTTGAGCATTTACAGCTGTTATGCTGCCGAAATTTTGCTAGAAATTCTAATGCCTTTGCATTATGATTGTGCTTTCAGATGGCCACTCGCGACCTCAATCAAGTGGTTCGCCTGACTCGATGCCTAGATGTACCCGGCCATACCGCCATGTTGGTCAGGGTAATGACTGAGGCTGGATACCGTTGGTATCCTGAGTACACGGTCGAAGAGCAATTCCGAGACTTTAATCAAAGCCAGTATCTCTGCACTGTCAGGATATTTCCATCTTATCCTGGGTCCACCGAGCCCCTTCACTGCTCCTATGGACTCGGGGTTACTATTGAGATGGCTGTGCAGGACGCCGCCTACTCTATGATGACCATCATGCGAGTCAGATCTGGTCTATTTCGGGACTCTGATTTCCGGTATATGCCAGGATCACTTCCGGGAGCACAAGGGTAAGTTATGGAAATGAAATCCAAGTCGACAGACTTTTTTTCCTTGCATCTTTGATAGCTCTCAAATTTTCAGATATTAATATCATTTTGGGTATGGACTGGATGTCGGTTCATCATGCCAAAATTGATTGCTTCTCTAGGACTGTTCAACTCACTCATCCTTCGGGGAAGATAGTCAATGTCTTGACCCGATTAGCCAAGCGACAATTATATTCTCTTAACGCCAGCCCTTTGCCAGACCTTGAGGA
>NW_021259604.1:0-1336 GCF_002162155.2 Triticum dicoccoides | reverse complement strand
CGGACATATTGTAGACTCCGCGTGCTCGTCCCGATAAATGATGCAATTGTTCATGCACACATGGTATTTCACGTGCGGTAAATCCAGAGGACACACGATTTTCTTCGCCTCCTCCAAACTGGTCGGGCACTTGTTCCCCTTGGGAAGACGTTCGTGCCAGAATGACATGTTCTCGTCGAAGCATGCGTCGGTCATTTTGTGTTTTACCTTCATCTCCAGGGCCATGAGCATTACTTTCAGGCGGGTATCCTCGGGCCTGCATCCTTCATACAATGGAGTAACCGCGTCTAACTCAAGTTGATCCATCTTGGCTTTCTCTCGGGCGGCAGCTCTTGCGTTATCCGTCTGCTTGAGAAGCAGCTCTTGAATATGAGGGTCCTGCACCCAGCCCATCGATGGTCCAGCGTCGTCTGCTCCGCCGGCATCATCATCTTCATGATCATGCCCGTCGCCTGCTCCGGCATCTTCATCATCATCATGTCCTGCATCTTCTACATGATGACTGTGTACAGCATCACAGTGGTGATCATCTCCTGGGGATTCTTCATCTTCTCGCCCGTCCGAGCCGCGGTGGTTGTCTTGCTGCCCTTCCTCATTTCTTGCCCGGCCCGCATGGACGACTTCGTAGTCATCTTCATCACCTTGCCACCGATAGCCATCCATGAAACCACGCAACAGCAGGTGGTCCCGCACCTGCCCGGAATCCGGGTCCGCAATAAGGCTCTTCAGCTTGCATCTTCGACACGGACATCTTATCTCCGTCTCGTTCTTTTGAAGCATCTCGGCCTTCGCGGACCTCAAAAACCTATTCACGATGCCTTCGGTCATCGTGCGGACCATGGTCGCCTGCGGGGTAGAGCAAAACGATATTTTAGAACCAAACAAAAATTTGGCATGACCTTCCCTAAAAATAGGACCAAAAAGAATGCTTAATGCCAAAATTCTCGCCGAAACGGAAATGAATCAACATTCCGGCAAAATATTGGCAACTATCACATATCAAATACCGGTACACCTCCAAACACAAACACATATGCAACACCACAAACATATGCAACACCACGAACATACATAGATCTAGCTAGGCCGTAAAAAGTGCATGTGCACATTGTTGTAAGGAGAACAACCTAAATATAGCTTCCCCCCTTACTTACCTATTAAAACAAGGTAATTTAACCACTTAATTTGAATGAATCTATGGTGGAAATGAGGTGAAAAAGAGGAGGCACCCGAGACAAGGAGGAGGTGGAGAGAATGAAGTGGGGAGAAAGTGAGTGTGTGGGTAGGAGAGGCTGTCCCAAATATCTTGTTGCTGCCCACTTACTAATGGCGCACC
>NW_021259603.1:0-1190 GCF_002162155.2 Triticum dicoccoides | reverse complement strand
ACGAGTTTCCGTATGAAACCCTGATACTTCGAAAGAGATTGTCCGTTTTGTACACGAAATGCATCCAGTCTTTGCCGTAACCCTCTTACTTTCTCGCACATGCTATGTGGGTGAAATGATGATATCATGCCAACTTGGAACCTTTTCAGAGTTCATTTCAAATGCTTTTCAATTTCATGGTCTTATAGCTCAAAATAATCACTAAATGCATGAAAAATAACAAATGTAGTCAGAAAGGGTTGTAAATTGATGATGTGGCTTTCAATGGTTCATTTTGAACACAGAAAAACTATGGAGTTCAAATAAGTACAAAAAAATGAAATCAGTTTGTAACAGACGAGTTTCCGTATGAAACCCTGATACTTCGAAAGAGATTGTCCGTTTTGTACACGAAGTGCATCCAGTTTTTGCCGTAACCCTCTCTACATTCTCGCACATGCTATGTGGATGAAATCATGATACCATGTCAACTTGGAACCTTTTCAGAGTTCATTTTAAATGCTTTTCAATTTCATAGTCTTATAGCTAGAAATAATCAGTAAATGCATGAAAAATAACAAATGTAGTCAGAAAGAGTTGTAAATTGATGATGTGGCTTTGAATGGTGCATTTTGAAAACAGAATAACTATGGAGTTCAAATAAGTTCAAGAAAATGAAATCCCTTTGTAACAGTATGAAACGCTGATACTTCGAAAGAGATTGTCCGTTTTGTACACGAAGCGCATCCAGTTTTTGCCGTAACCCTCTCTACTTTCTCGCACATGCTATGTGGGTGAAATGATGATACCATGCCAACTTGGAACCTTTTTAGAGTTCATTTCAAATGCTTTTCAATTTCATGGTCTTATAGCTCAAAATAATCAGTAAATGCATGAAAAATAACAAATGTAGTCAGAAAGGGTTGTAAATTGATGATGTGGCTTTGAATGGTTCATTTTGAACACAGAAAAACTATGGAGTTCAAATAATTTCAAAAAAATGAAATCCCTTTGTAACAGACGAGTTTCCGTATGAAACCCTGATACTTCGAAAGAGATTGTCCGTTTTGTACACGAAATGCATCCAGTCTTTGCCGTAACCCTCTTACTTTCTCGCACATGCTATGTGGGTGAAATGATGATATCATGCCAACTTGGAACCTTTTCAGAGTTCATTTCAAATGCTTTTCAATTTCATGGTCTTATAGCTC
>NW_021259602.1:0-1321 GCF_002162155.2 Triticum dicoccoides | reverse complement strand
AGAAGTGACCTACTTAGGTCACGTAATCTCTGGTAAGGGCATTGCTGTCAATCCCGAGAGAGTTCAGGCTGTTCTCGATTGGACTCCACCTGAGACCGTTAAACAAGTTAGGAGTTTCCTTGGGCTAGCCAGTTATTGTCGCCGCTTTGTTGAAAACTTCTCCAAAGTAGCCAAACCCCTCACGGAACTTCTCAAGAAAGATAAAAAGTTTGAGTGGTCCCCACAGTGTGAACACAGTTTTCAGGAACTGAAAAGGCGCCTGACTTCTGCTCCCATACTTGTGCCACCGGATTTCACTAAAGACTTTATTATCTACTGCGATGCCTCACGACAGGGACTAGGTTGCATTCTTATGCAGGATCGTCATGTGATTGCCTATGCATCTCGACAGTTGCATCCACATGAGGATAATTATCCCACACATGATCTAGAGCTTGCAGCCGTAGTCTATGCACTCAAGACCTGGTGACATTACCTCCTTGGTAAACGTTGCGAGATCTACACCGATCACCAGAGTCTCAAGTATATCTTCACCCAACCAGATTTGAACCTTAGGCAAAGACGTTGGTTGGCGTTAATCACATATTATGATCTAGGGATTACCTACACCCCAGGCAAAGCCAATGTCATGGCTGATGCTCTAAGCCGTAAATCCTATTGCAACAATCTCATGTTGCAGCAAGGCCAACCACTTCTCCATGAGGAATTCTGTAAGCTTAATCTTCACATTGCTCCTCACGGATTCCTTTCTACCTTGGTGGCGAAACCTACCCTTGTGGATCTTATCATAGAAGCCCAGGAGCATGATACGGGGATTACCCGGATCAAGAGAAACATTGCCAAGGGTACTGCTGGTAGTTTCTCTATAGATGATCGAGGTGTTGTTTTCTTTGGGAACCGCCTGGTGGTCCCCAAGAAGCAACATCTTCGACAATTGATTCTTAAGGAGGCGCATGAATCTCCTCTCACAATTCATCCCGGTAGTACTAAGATGTATCAGGATCTACGCCAGAGGTTCTGGTGGACTAGGATGAAGAGAGAAATCGCTGAGTTCATTGCTAACTGTGACGTTTGTCGTCGCGTTAAGGCAGAGCATCAAAGGCCTGCTGGCACCCTTCAGCCTTTAGCTATTCCTGAGTGGAAATGGGATAAAGTTGGTATGGACTTCATTACCGGCTTTCCCAGGACCAAGAAAGGGAATAACGCTATCTTCGTAGTCGTTGATCGTCTTTCCAAAGTGGCTCACTTCCTTCCTGTTCGGGAAAGTATCACTGCTGGTCAGCTTGCTGACTTATATATTTCTCGAATAGTGTCACTTCAT
>NW_021259601.1:0-1018 GCF_002162155.2 Triticum dicoccoides | reverse complement strand
TTATTATCATGAACTTAGTCTAAAACCTTTGCAAATATGTCTTGTAGATCAATGGCCAACGCTAATGTCAACATGAACTTCAACGCGTTCCTAGAGAAAACCAAGCTGAAAGATGATGGCAGCAACTATACGGACTGGGTCCGAAACCTGAGGATCATCCTCATAGCTGCCAGGAAACAATATGTCCTAGAAGGACCGCTAGGTGACGCTCCCGTCCCAGAGAACCAAGACATTATGAATGCTTGGCAGTCTCGTGCTGATGATTACTCCCTCGTTCAGTGCGGCATGCTTTACAGCTTAGAACCGGGGCTCCAAAAGCGTTTTGAGCACCACGGAGCATATGAGATGTTCGAAGAGCTGAAACTAGTTTTTCAAGCTCATGCCCGGGTCGAGAGATATGATGTCTCCGACAAGTTCTACAGTTGTAAGATGGAGGAAAACAGTTCTGTCAGTGAGCACATCCTGAAGATGTCTGGGTTGCACAACCGTATGACCCAGCTGAACATTAACCTCCCAGATGAGGCGGTCATTGACAGAATCCTCCAGTCGATCCCACCAAGCTACAAGAGCTTTGTAATGAACTACAACATGCAGGGGATGGAAAAGACCATTCCTGAAGTGTTCTCGATGCTGAAGTCAGCAGAGGCTGAAATCAAGAAAGAACATCAAGTGTTGATGGTCAATAAGACCACTAAGTTCAAGAAGGGCAAGGGTAAGAAGAACTTCAAGAAGGATGGCAAAGATGTTGCCGCGCCTGGTAAGCCAGTTACCGGGAAGAAGTCAAAGAATGGACCCAAGCCTGAGACTGAGTGCTTTTATTGCAAGGGGAAGGGTCACTGGAAGCGGAACTGCCCCAAATACTTAGCGGATAAGAAGGCCGGCAACACCAAAGGTATATTTGATATACATGTGATTGATGTGTACCTTACCAGTACTCGTAGTAACTCCTGGGTATTTGATACCGGTGCCGTTGCTCATATTTGTAACTCACAGCAGGAGCTGCGGAATAAACGGAGAC
>NW_021259600.1:0-1240 GCF_002162155.2 Triticum dicoccoides | reverse complement strand
ACGAATTTGATGGTAGCCACTACGCAAATCAACTTTGGAGAATATTGTAGAGCCACTCAATTCATCAAGCATATCATCTAGCCTAGGAATAGGATGACGATAACGAATAGTAATATTATTAATGCCTCTACAATCAACACACATACGTGATGTACCATCCTTTTTCGGCACTAGAATAATAGGAACAGCACAAGGACTAAGGGATTCGCGTATATAACCTTTGTCGAGAAGCTCTTGTACTTGGCGCATAATCTCCTTCGTCTCCTCTGGATTGGTACGGTATGGTGCACGGTTTGGCAGTGAAGCACCGGGAATTAAGTCAATCTGATGCTCAATCCCTCGAATAGGCGGTAATCCCGGTGGCACGTCTTGTGGAAAGACGTCAGCAAACTCCTGCAAAATGTTAGTGACAGCAGGAGGCAAAGAGGAAGGCACGTCCTCGAATAAAAATAATGCCTCTTTGCACACAAAAGCATAGCAAACAGATTTGCTGAAATCTAGCTCATCAATATCAGATTTGGTGGCAAATAAACATGCACTTTTCAATTTAATTTCAGAAGCAACACTAGATGGTTTATTATTAGGCTTCATTTGTTGCTCAAATTCTTTTGCCACAATCTGATTTTCACTCTTATTCGTCTACTGTTTTGCTTTATTAGCTCTATTAATATCATCTTTCAAAATGGAATCAGGAGTCATAGGAAGCAAAGTAATATTTTTATCCTTATGAACAAAAGTATAGTGATTATTTCTACCATGGTGTACAGAATTTTTATCAAATTGCCATGGTCTACCAAGTAATAAGGAACATGCTTGCATAGGTACCACATCACAATCAACATAATCAGCATATGTAGAGATACTAAAATGCACACGAACAGTACGTGTTACCTTAACCTTGCCGCTGTTGTTGAAACATTGGATGTAGTAAGGATGTGGATGTGGTCTTGTGGTGAGAGAAAGCTTCTCCACCATCTCCATGCTAGCCAAGTTGTTGCAGCTCCCTCCGTCTATTATGACGCGCACAGAACGTTCCTTCACAACTCCCTTGGTATGGAACAAATTGTGCCTCTGATTTTGCTCAGCTTGTGTGACCTGCACACTCAAAACACGTTGAGCAACTAAACATTCATACCTGTCAGCGTCTTCAGGAGCCATGTATTGCGTCTCATGATCAGAATCATCTCCACCATGTTCTTCACGTGTAATAAGAGCCAATGTCTCCTCATCATAGTCACTA
>NW_021259599.1:0-939 GCF_002162155.2 Triticum dicoccoides | reverse complement strand
TGTAAAATCTCACCGAGCAACCTGGAAATCTGATACCACTTGATAGAGGCAAAGGTGTCCCGTCTTTCGATGAGATGGTGGATTTCGCTTTGGTGGAAGTCGACTTTGACGATCCGACTACGAACGTGCGAGGACGTCGCGCCTTAGCAATCGCTAAACCAACTCTGAGAGGTTATTGACCACGCCGGAGCACGATCAACCTGACCACGAGGGTCTGTTTCCTGCGAGCAACCGAAGAACAAGCAAGAAACTAAGATTGCAATCTGGATATTGCGAATATAAGATGAAAGCTTTATTGATCAAGGTGGGGTTCTGTGACGCCTTTGTCTGGTCGTTGAACACAAACGAAGTACGCGAAGTTGCAGCTATGGCGAACTTTTAATCTAAACAAAACCCAAAGTCTAAACGATGCCCTAAGGGCTGTATATATGGAGGAAGAGGGGGGAATTTCGTGGCCCTTTGGTGGAGGAGTCCGAAATCAACCCTATCTCTTGTTTTCCCACACATACGGACTCTAAAAATAGCCTATACTTGTGTATTTCGAAATTACATGGGCCTGGCCCAATAATAAGGTGACGCAGCACCTAAAATAGCCTCGGGACGAAATTTATGAAGTGGCATCTTGTATATTTCGTCCAAGGCTTCATGCACCCATTATGGTGGCTTCAAAGTCCTGAAATCATCACTTGTAACTCCGTTCTTGTTCCCCTTGCGCATGCCATCATCTCCATGCTTGTTCTTGCTCCAATGTTCATCCTTCTCCAAGCTAGGCCCTTCATTTGTAAGCAAAACAAATGTATCCAATTTAGGCAGCATCATATTCTCATGAACATTAGAATCATTACCAAGAAACGAAAGTACATGGTAATTTAGTTGGCGTGCACGAGCTCTAGTAATTGGTCCAGTATGTATAGCAGCAGGGGCTGTGGGTGTAACAAT
>NW_021259598.1:0-1499 GCF_002162155.2 Triticum dicoccoides | reverse complement strand
CCATCGTCTAAGCAACAACTATCGCTACATCTATCCAATTGATGAAGGGGCGCAGATAGTCTGGGCCTAATACCAAACAGACATCGCAGCCAAACCTAAACATCTAAGACTTGAGGTCCAAACCAGGACGCCTGCCGGGTATGGGGCACCTACCAGTCCGGCGCACTCCTCAACCAGGACGCCTACCGGGTATGAGGCCGCCGCAACCACCTGCCACCAATCCATCTTCAGTGTTGTACTGATGCATCAACCTTCTCTGGTCTAACTGCCGTCGACGCCACCACGACGCCAGACAGCGCCACCTCCCTGCGCGAGTTCATCTCCGCGCATCGGACTTCGAATCTCCACAGTGCCACGCCGCCAAGATACGCCGCCATCAATGTATAAGATGAAGTACCACTCCACCAAAGAAATCGTCCGTTGTTCCCCGAGCCCGTGTGTACCTCCATGAATGATGCCCCCAAGGAGGAAACGACACCAGGACCCCGCCATCATCCGATCAACTGATCTATGGTTTCCCCGGAGGTAACAGAGAGTGACCTTGAACTTCTCCACGGCGATGCCTTCAAGAAGGGAACGACACAGACAGTGCCACCACCGCTGGCCTTTGCAGTAGTCAAAAGCAAGTTTTCACTCGGATCTGTTCGAAGAAACTTCATCTCTCGTGCACGGGCCGCCGCGTCCTGCGACGTCCCCGGGAGCGGGATCCCAAGATCCGCCGCCACCGACGCCGCCACAAGCACCCACCACCCGATTGTCATCCCTGAAGGGGACGACACCACCGCCGTGCTCGGATCCGGCATCAAGCCAACGCCTTCGGCCGTCCCCAATCAGATCGGCGAAGGAGGATAGCCGACGCGAGCGCCCACCAGCGCTTAGGACCGCCGGACGGCGCCCGAGCCCGACCACCCGAAGGAGAACCGATCTGGGGCGGGAAACCCCAGATCCGCCGCCGCCAGCCCCCGCAGCGACGCCGGGATCCCATCGGGCCGCCGCCCGAGCGCGCCAACTCCGCCTCCATGCTGTACGCCCAGGAACGCGGATGCATCTCAGCCAGAGGATCCCCTCGTGAAGAAAGGAGGAAGGCCCGCCGTCCACCGGGCAAGCTTCGCTCGCCGGCCTCCTTCAGCGGTGGCGGGGAAGAAGGGGAGGAGGGAGGTCGAGGGCGGCGGCGGTTGGGGCGCCCGAGTCGCCCCCCTTGAGGCGACGCGAGCGAGCGACTTCTCCCCAAATCTGACTACTGTCTAACTGCATATAAAACTGGGCTGCACTATACATAGTGATTACTGTCATGTCAACCGCAAGAAATCTGAATTAGCAGGGCAGGTACAAGCACTGTCGTGTCGTGTCTCTCCTAGCCACGCACTGCGCTACGGTGAAAGAAGCTCTCTTTGCTCTGTAGAACGCTAAAAAGAATCACGTCTTAATCTTTCTTGTTTCACTTTTTTAGAATTAATCATTTTTTGTATTCTCTTCCAGCTGATTGTATGGTTTAGAGA
>NW_021259597.1:0-1830 GCF_002162155.2 Triticum dicoccoides | reverse complement strand
CACCACGCGCTCCATCAACATCTTCACGTCGGCTTTCTCCTCCGGAATCAGCTTCAGAGGGGAGGGCTTGTTCACTCGGTCCATGGTAAACGGAGGGAGTCCACTCGACTGCCCTGGCGTCGACTGGACCTGACAGTAGAACCAAGTCGACTGCCAGCCTCTGACGGACTCGGGAAAGGACATGGGCGGGAAGGTGCTATTGTTCCTCACCTGAATCCCCAGGCCCCCACACATTTGGACGACTCGGGTCTTCTCATCACCTGGGCTCGCCTTCTTCACGGTCTGAGAGCGACACGTGAAAATACGTTTGAACAAACCCCAGTGCGGTCGACAGCCCAAGAAACCCTCACACATGGACACGAATGCAGCAAGATAGGCAATGGAGTTTGGGGTAAAGTGGTGGAGCTGCGCTCCAAAGAAATTCAAGAAGCCACGGAAGAAAATGCTTGGCGGCAAGGAAAACCCACGATCAACATGAGTGGCCAGAAGCACACACTCACCCTCTTCTGGCTGTGGCTGCCACTCCTTCCCCGGCAACCTCACAGCTCCGTGAGGGATCAAGCCCTCGTTGGCCATGTCGAGGAGGTCCGTCTCCGTGATGGTCGACTGGATCCAGTCTCCTTGGACCCAGCCTTTCGGCAGGCGGGATCTGGACGAGGACCCTCTACGGCTGGTGGATCTCCCCTTCGCCTTCTCCGATGCCGACGCCTTCTTGGCACGCTCCAGCGCCGCCGTCTTCTCCTTGGCCATGGTCGCCAGTGAGATGCACGAAGGGAAGTGGTGCGGGGGCGAGAGCGGGCACGCTGAGCAGGGAGGAAGGAAGCAGAGGGAGAGAGGGAGAATGCTGAGGCGCAGCACAGAAATCCTCGCCGGGCACATTTATAAGGTCCCTTCCAAGTGGCTGACATGTGGGCCCGGTCGATCTAATCATATCTGGGAGCAGTTATGAGGACTGGATACGTGGCGAAAAAGGCGGCGCGGAGATCGAGGCGGCTATGCCCCGTCCCATCCGAACGCCGCGGTCTGCCCCGCTTCGCGCGCGCCCCCAAATTTCGCACCCCACGGAATCCGCGAGCAACAAATCAGTCTGTCAGACGCGGTGTTTCCGGCGATCCGTCGCTCGGAGATCGTCGAAGCTCGAAAGATCACTCGACGCAAAAATAGAATGGATCGAGTCGACCGAAGACAAATTGCTCCCTGTCAACGAAGAGATTCTTTGATCCAGAACAGCGCACAACTAGAGCGCAAAGGTTAATCGGAAACGACATCAACTCCTTCTTCACTCGAAGCCTCAATCCATTCGGGGGCTAATGATGGGGTTATGTACCTAGGGTAGGGTCATGGACCTGTTCCAAGTAACTTACCCTAGGACATCCCTAGAAGAGGTCGCCTTCCAGTCGACCAACGAGGATTCACTCGACTGGCCTGAAGGACTCGACCACGAAGACTCACTCGACCACCAGGAGGTCAAGAGGCACTCTGCACCGCAACGGCCTGTAATTAAGTAGACTTTATAATAGTAAAGGCACTTTATGTGGGGCGTTACCAGTAACGCCCCAGACTTAACTCACCTTAAACCCTCTCCTACGTGGGCTGGCTGGGGTCCTGGCGCACTCTATATAAGCCACCCCCCTCCACAGGCAGAAGGGTTCGGCACCTTGTAATCCATACATTCATAATCCACTCGACCGCCTCCGGGCTCCGAGACGTAGGGCTGTTACTTCTTCCGAGAAGGGCCTGAACTCGTACATCCTTTGTGCTTACAACCTCTCCATAGCTAGGACCTTGCCTCTCCATACCTACCCCCCACTCTACTGTCAGGCTTAGAAC
>NW_021259596.1:0-902 GCF_002162155.2 Triticum dicoccoides | reverse complement strand
TGTTTCACGCGTTGGTTCAAGCAGAAGCTTCTGTCGTACCCTTTACATGAGGATTCTTCCGCGGAAGAACAACTCATATTCGCCTTGTCACAGGGCGCCGAGCACAACCTGATGACCTATGAGGCGTACGATATCAACGGCTACACATTCTACACCGAGGCCAAGGACATGAAGAGCGATGGTTATCAGAACTCCGGGGTAACGATGGAATCCTACACCGGTAACGACAAGGACAGATACTACGGAAGGATCGAGGAGATCTGGGAGCTGAGCTACGCTGGAGAGAAGGTCCCAATGTTCCGTGTCAGATGGGCCAAGAACGTCATAAAAGAAGACCGGTATTTCACCACCATGGTTATACCCGAAGCCAAATCCAAGACCGCGGGCGCAAACGTCACCGCGAAAAATGAGCCATGGGTACTGGCTTCCCAAGTGGACCAATGCTTCTTCATTACCGAACCGCCAAAGCCCAGTCGTGTTGTCGTGAGGAGAGGCAAAAGGAAGATCATCGGAATGGATGGAGTAGCCAGTGAGCAAGACTTCGACAAGTACGGCGACCCGAGGATCGAACATGACGATGATGATGAAGTAGCAGCATACACCACAAGAAGAAGCAGGACCACCCTACCTAAAGGACGTCCGTTCCACAGAAGAACTCCATTTGCGAAAAAGAAGGGCAAGAAGATTGTGAACAGATAGCTAGCTAAGATCGATTGTATTTAAATCGTAGCCTTCATTTCTCGATTGTATTTCATGGGTACTTTTTGAACTATCATGAATATTTTTAAATTTCATGGACACTCGATCTCGATCCCCCTCCATCTCGATCGCTATCCCACCTCGCCAGATCCGGTCCCCCTCGCCGCCGAGCACCCCCCAGTCCACCGGCCGCCGCCGCCGAC
>NW_021259595.1:0-1962 GCF_002162155.2 Triticum dicoccoides | reverse complement strand
GCCCAGCCCGCCACCGCTACCCCCCCTGTCGTCTTCTTCCCTCGCCAGAAGGACGCGGGCACGCGCCCGGCGCGCGCGGCCACGCGCCCCGGCCACCTCCTCCCTGCCTGGCTGCCTCCTCCTCCCCTGGTTCCCTCCCGCGACGCCACGCAGCCCCCTCGGACCCCTCTCACTCTTCCTCGAGGCCCCGCCCCTCTGCTCTTTCTCTCTCGCCCGAACCCGAACACAGCCGTCGCCACCGACGCCGTTCGCCGCGGCCACCATCCCCCTCTCGCCTCCCCGACGCCTCCCAGAGCTCCGCAAGTCCTCCCTCGTCCTCCTCGTCGTCTCACGCGACCAGAAGAGCCCCGGAACGCCGCCCCCGACGTTTTCCCCCTCGCCGGCCGCCGAGGATCTTCTTCGTCGAATTCGGCCACTCCGGCGCGCCCCCGAGCTCGCTGACCCTCCCTGCACGATCCCCGTGAGTCCCTGCTCCGTTTCCCCCTAACCCCAAGCTCAATTTCGAGCTCTAGCCGCCCCCTCTACCGGAGCCGAGACGCTCCGCCGCACGGGCTCGTCGCCGGTGAAGCTCCGGTGACCTTTTGGTCCCACGCCTGCGTCCGATGCACTCGTTGCGTCCCGTAGAGTAAAACTAGCGCGACCACCGTCTTGTTTGCACACCGCAGCGCCGGTCCCACGAACACCCGAGCTCCGGCAGCCGCAAAAGAGGTCGCCGCCGGCAGCTCCGGCCTCCCCAGCTCATCCCACATGCTCCACTGGATGCGGACGATGACGGGCTACGCCCCGGTGGTCTCCGCGCGCTTTTCCGCCGCCTGTAGCCCATTCCGACGAAGCACCGCCGCGCGGTTTGGTCGTCGCCGGCCGAACTCCGGCGAGGCTGACGTGGCGGCTTATTTAGCGCTAATCCCCACCATTAGCCACCCCACCAGCCACTGACAGTGGGCCCCGTAGTGGGTCAAAGCCCGGGTCAACGCGGGATTAGCCCCTGTGTCACTGACGTGTGGCCCCCACATGTCAGGTTTGACCGAGCCAGCCCAGTTGACCCTGCTGACGTCACTGTGACGTGGGGCTGACGCAATAAGTATTTTCTGGATTTAATTAATTCTGAAATTCCAGAAAAATGCCTAAAACTTCAATAAATCATAGAAAATTAACCGTAACTCCAAATTAAATAATTTATATATGAAAAATTATCAGAAAAATTCAAGGAATCCATCTGTACCATTTTCATGCATGTTAGAACAACTTATAGCTGCTGTTTAGCACAAATCAATTAAATGGCATTTAAATAATCACATATGGAGTTTGAATTTGAATCTTGTATTCAAACCAACTTCATTTAATCTGTTGCTAGTTGCATTGGCTCAAAACACATTCATTTTGCCATGTCATGATCATGCATCATATTGTGCATTGCATTGATTGTGTTCCCTTCTGTGTTGCCGGTATTTGTCCCCTCTCGATAGACGTGATATCAATGATGTGATCGTTGACACTGATGAAGACTCAATGCTATCTTCAGAAGTGCCAGGCAAGCAAAACCCCCTTGTTCATTCCGATACAATCCCACTCTCTCGCTCCTGCTCTCTTTTACTGCATTAGGACAACAACGATTCAACTGTTACTTGCTGCGGTAGCTGAACCCCTTTATCCTTTGCATGACCTGTCATTCCACAGTAAATAGATGAAACCCACTAGTATGAGTAGGAATTGTTTGAGCCCTGTTGTGCCTACTCATTCATGCTTGTTTGTCATGCCTGCTACTGCTTAGAGTTGAGTCAGGTCTGATTCATCGGGGATGAATCAGAGGCGTGCAAACATGTCCTACTGTGTGTGAGCTAAGTGTGTGAACACGATTTGGTAAAAGGTGTCGGTGAGAGGCCATGTAGGAGTACATGGTGGGTTGTCTCATTGAAGCCGTCCTCAGGAACTGAGTTCTGTGTTTGTGATCCATGATTCAGC
>NW_021259594.1:0-937 GCF_002162155.2 Triticum dicoccoides | reverse complement strand
AGTCTAGTTCACATCACTATGTGATTAACACTCAATGAGTTTTATGTTTGATCATGTTGCTTGTGAGAGAGGTTTTAGTCAACGGGTCTGAACCTTTCAGATCCGTGTGTGCTTTACAAATCTCTATGTCATCTCCTAGATGCAGCTTCCACGCTCTATTTGGAGCTATTCCAAACAACTGTTCTACTTGGAGCTATTCTAAATTATTGCTCCATTATATGTATCCGGTCTCTCTACTCAGAGCTATCCGGATAGGTGTCAAGCTTGCATCGTCGTAACCTTTACGACGAACTCTTTTACCACCTCCATAATCGAGAAAATTCCTTAGTCCACTAGTTACTAAGGATAACTTTGACCGCTGTCCTGTGAGTCATTCTTAGATCACTCTTGTACCCCTTGACTGACTCATGGCAAGGCACACTTCAGGTGCGGTACACAGCATAGCATACTGAAGAGCCTACGTCTTAAGCATAGGGGACGACCTTCGTCGTTTCTCTCTATTCTGCCGTGGTCGAGCTTTAAGTCTTAACTTCGTACCTTACAACTCAGGCAAGAACTCCTTCTTTGACTGGTCCATCTTGAACACCTTCAAGATCATGTCAAGGTATGTGCTCATTTGAAAGTATTATTAAGCATTTTGATCTATCCTTATAGATCTTGATGCTCAATGTTCAAGTAGCTTAATCCAGGCTTTCCATTGAAAAACACTTTCAAAATAACCCTATATGCTTTCCAGAAATTCTACGTCATTTCTGATCAACAATATGTCAACAACATATACTCATCAGAAATTCTATAGTGCTCCCACTCACTTCTTTGGAAATACAAGTTTCTCATAAACTTTGTACAAACCCAAAATTTTTGATCATCATCAAAGCATACATTCCAACTCCGAGATGCTCACTCCAGTCCTTAGAAGGATTGCTGGAGCTTTGCA
>NW_021259593.1:0-1520 GCF_002162155.2 Triticum dicoccoides | reverse complement strand
CGTCGGTCTATATATTTGTGCATCATGCATCTCATCAATACACCTTCATACATTAATGCATCATACACCCTATCTCAGTTCAAGCCATGAAGACTTATATTTGTGTGACCGGATCCCCAAATCCACCCCGAAGCCTCCGCCTCCAACCCTTCCTGCACCGCACACGCCGAATCCCCCACTCCATCTCCCATCTTTTAATCAACCTCTGCCACCCTCGATTGGACCGAATGGCCAGATCTAGGCATCGAGGGTCGTCGCTGGCAAATTGACACTAATATGAATCCAAAAGGGGGACACACATGCACCACGAGCACCCAGTGGGGTGCCATGCTCCATAGCCACTTCCGACTTGCCGCCGCCGAGGCGAAAGTACCATGGTGTGAGGCAACAGTAGTGGGGGATGTGGGTGTCAGATGTTAGAGCTCGGGACACGGGGTAATGACATGGTAGCGGTCTTAGCCTCTACGACTGCGAGATGAAAATTAATTTCCCCCTGGGCAGTCGTGACGTCCCGCAACCAATCGCCTTGGATCCCTAGTCGTCTCTAGCCATGAGGTGATGGAGAATTGGGATGCCTTTGAGAAGACCGAGACCAAGCGCGTCGACGAGGCCTACATGGACGAGTTTTGAGGAATCACCGATCAGGACAAAATTCACCGAGAGATGCTAGAGGAGAAGAGCCTAGTGGCGATCAGTCTAGTTCTCATCCAGACACAGAAGTGCGGCGACTATGTGTGTGTGTGTGTATGTGTGTGTGTGTGATGGGGTGCCTACATAGCGACTTGTGTGTCTCTTGGGGGCGCCCCTCCCACATATGTATAGGAGGCTAAAGGCCTAGCCGACCTGGGGAGGGGCATCCCTGTTCTTTGGTTGAGTCAACCTAGGGGGAGGATGAGTCCTGTAGGACCCCAACTCGCCCCATCCCCACCCCCATGCGGCTTCCCTACCAAGCCTAAAAGAGGGGTACACCACTAGTGGGCCTTTAGGGACCATGTGGCTGCCTCGCCTTGGGCGGCCAAGAGAGCAACCTCATAGGACTGCTTTGAATATTTCAGAAGCTTCCAGAACTTTCCTGTGCCTTCTAGAATTTTCCAAAATGTTCACAGACAGTTCCGGGAAACTCTTGGAATGTTCTTGGATCCATATGAAACTCTTCTAGAGCCACTCTCCCTTTCTCCTATATCCTCTAGTACTCAAATAAAGCACTTGTCATTAAGCATGTGATCCTGCAGGTGCAGTGATATGTAGACATGACCTGGAACATCTTCCAGTCAATAGATAACAGTGGAATCTGGACACCCATGTTAACTCCTACATATGCAGGAAGTTGATTTATCCAGTGAACCTTTTTTTATAGTATACTCTTCTGATGTCTACTACACAACCTTCTTCTTGTAGACGTTGTTGGGCCTCCAAGTGCAGAGGTTTGTAGGACAGTAGCAAATTTCCCTCAAGTGGATGACCTAAGGTTTATCAATCCATGGGAGGCGTAGGATGAAGATGGTCTCTCTCAAGCAACC
>NW_021259592.1:12883-18627 GCF_002162155.2 Triticum dicoccoides | reverse complement strand
AAATTTAGCTATCCTCAAATATTGCTATGAGAATTATGAATACAATTATGAAATTAATGCACTTATTAAGAAAGTCTCCGCTGTCCAAGAAGAGACTAATATTTTGCAGGAATCTATGGAAGAAGAAGTTGATGACACTGTGAGCTCATTGGATGAAAAAGATGAGGAGGAGAGCGAAGAACAAAAGGAGGAAGAGCGGATTGATCACCCGTGCCCACCTTCTAATGAGAGTAACTCTTCAACTCATACATTGTTTAATTCCCCTTCGTGCTTACCTAAGGATGATTGCTATGATGACTGTTATGATCCCTATGATTCTTTTGAAATATCCCTTTTTGATGATGCTTGCTATGCTTATGGCCAAGATGCCAATATGAATTATGCTTATGGAGATGAACTTGATATAGTTCCTTATGTTAAACATGAAATTGTTGCTATTGCACCCACGCATGATAGTCCTATTATCTTTTTGAATTCTCCCGATTATACTATGTCGGAGAAGTCTGCACTTATTAAGGATTATATTGATGGGTTGCCTTTTACCGTTGCACATGATGATTTCGATAAATATAATATGCATGTGCTTGCTGCTCCTACTTGCAATTATTATGAGAGAGGAACTATATCTCCACCTCTCTATGTTTCCAACATGATAAAATTGCAAGAAACTGTTTATACTATGCATTGGCCTTTACTAGGTGTGCATGAATTGTTCTTTTATGACATGCCGATGCATAGGAAGAGAGTTAGACTTCGTCATTGCTTGATATATGTTGCTTTGTGCTCACTACTAAACTAAAAATCATTGTTAATTAAAATTGGCTTTGATATACCTTGGGATCCGGGTGGATTCACTACTTGAGCACTATATGCCTAGCTTAATGGCTTTAAAGAAAGCGCTGCCAGGGAGACAACCCGGAAGTTTTAGCGAGTCATTTATTTCTGTTGAGTTCTTTCATATAGTATAAAAACAACAAAAATAAAGAGGGGAACCCAAAACTTTTTTTTAAAGAAAAGTGAAAGTGAGAGAGACGAGCATTGTGAAAGTGGGGGACGTCCTTGAACTTTGTTCATGCCCATGGAAACTTTGTGAATCTTAATTACAGAAACTTTTCAACAAAAATAATTATCCACTTGTACAATTTCATTGTATTATAAAAATAATGTGCCAAGGTTTGCCTTTAGGACGTTTACATTTGTTTGATGGTTTGTACGGTGCAGGACAGAAACTTTGTCTGTAGTGCGCGATTTTACATTTTTAGATGAAACGTCAAATGGTTCTGATTATTTTTGCACTGTCTTCCTATAAAAATATTTTATTTTTACTAATTTTGGTAGAATTGTTCAAGTATCAGAAGTATGGTGAATGTTCAGATTATTACAGACTGTTCTGTTTTAGACAGATTCTGTTTTTGATGCATAGTTTGCTTGTTTTGATGAAACTATCAATTTATATTAGTGGATTAAGCCACGAAAAAGTTATACTACATTAGACACAATGAAAAAACAAAATATGAATTGGTTTTCAACAGTACTTATAATGGTGATTTGCTTTATTATACTAACGGATCTTACCGAGTTTTCTGTTGAAGTTTTGTGTGGATGAAGTGTTCGATGATCGAGAAGGTTTCGATGTGAGAAGAAGGAAGAAAGGCAAGAGCTCAAGATTGGGGATGCCCGAGGCACCCCAAGTAAATATTCAAGGAGACTCAAGCGTCTAAGCTTGGGGATGCTGGGGAGGCATCCCCTCTTTCTTCAACAAATATCGGTATGTTTTCGGATTCGTTTCGTTCATGCGATATGTGCAAGTCTTGGAGCGTCTTTTGCATTTAGGTTTTTATTTTTATTTTTATGCACCATGCTGGTATGATATAGTCCTTGGTTGATTTATATAATGCTCATTGCACTTCACTTATATTTTTTGAGTATGGCCTTATAGAATGCTTCATGTGCTTCACTTATATCATTCGAAGTTTGGATTGCCTGTTTCTCTTTACTTAGACAATCGCCATTTGCAGAATGCTCTTTTTCTTCACTTATATTTGTTAGAGCATGGGCATATCTTTTGTAGAAAGAATTAAACTCTCTTGCTTCACTTATATCTATTTAGAGAGATGACAAGAATTGGTCATTCACATGGTTAGTCATAAAATCCTACATAAAACTTGTAGATCACTGAATATGATATGTTTGATTCCTTGCAATAGTTTTGCGATATAAAGATGGTGATATTAGAGACATGCTAGTGAGTAGTTGTGGATTGTAGAAATACTTGTGTTGAGGTTTGTGATTCCCGTAGCATGCACGTATGGTGAACCGTTATGTGATGAAGTCGGAGCATGATTTATTTATTGATTGTCTTCCTTATGAGTGGCGGTCGGGGACGAGCGATGGTCTTTTCCTACCAATCTATCCCCCTAGGAGCATGCGCGTAGTACTTTGTTTTGATGACTAATAAATTTATGCAATAAGTATGTGAGTTCTTTATGACTAATGTTGAGTCAACGGATTATACACACTCTCACCCTTCCACCATTGCTAGCCTCTCTAGTACCGTGCAACTTTCGCCGGTACCTTAAACCCACCATATACCTTCCTCAAAACAGCCACCATACCTACCTATCATGGCATTTCCATAGCCATTCCGAGATATATTGCCATGCAACTTCCATCATCATCATATTCATGACTTGAGCATTAATTGTCATATTGCTTTGCATGATCGTAAGATAGCTAGCATGATGTTTTCATGGCTTGTCCGTTTTTTGATGTCATTGCTACGCTAGATCATTGCACATCCCGGTACACCGCCGGAGGCATTCATATAGAGTCATATCTTTGTTCTAGATATCGAGTTGTAAGATTGAGTTGTAAGTAAATAAAAGTGTGATGATCATCATTATTAGAGCATTGCCCCAGTGAGGAAAGGATGATGGAGACTATGATTCCCCATAAGTCGGGATGAGACTCCGGACGAAAAAATAAAAAATAAAAAAAATAAAAATATATAAAAAGAGAAAGGCCAAAAAAGAGAAGGCCCAAAAAAGAGAAAACAAAAGAAAACAAAACAAAAAAATGAGAGAAAAAGAGAGAAGGGGCAATGCTACTATCCTTTTTCCACACTTGTGCTTCAAAGTAGCACCATGTTCTTCATATAGAGAGTCTCTTGAGTTATCACTTTCATATACTAGTGGGAATTTTCATTATAGAACTTGGCTTGTATATTCCGATGATGGGCTTCCTCAAATGCCCGAGGTCTTCATGAGCAAGCAAGTTGGATGCACACCCACTTAGTTTCAGTTAGAGCTTTCATACACTTATAGCTCTAGTGCATCCGTTGCATGGCAATCCCTACTCACTCACATTGATATCTATTAATGGGCATCTCCATAGCCCGTTGATAAGCCTAGTTGATGTGAGATTATCTTCTCCTTTTTGTCTCCTCCACCATCATATTCTATTCCACCTCTAGTGTTATGTCCATGGCTCACGCTCATGTATTGTGTGAAAGTTGAAAAGGTTTGAGAATGTCAAAAGTATGAAACAATTGCTTGCCTTTGTCATCGGGGTTGTGCATGATTTGAATATTTTGTGTGGTGAAGATGGAGCATAGCCAGACTATATGATTTTGTAGGGATAACTTTCTTTGGCCATGTTATTTTGAAAATACATGATTGCTTTATTAGTATGCTTGAAGTATTATTGTCTTTATGTCAAAGGATAGATTATTGCTTTGAATCACTCGTGTCTTAATATTCATGCCATGATTAGATTAAATGATCAAGATTATGCTAGGTAGCATTCCACATCAAAAATTATCTGTTTTATCATTTACCTACTCGAGGACGAGCAGGAATTAAGCTTGGGGATGCTGATACGTCTCCGTCGTATCTATAATTTTTGATTGTTCCATGCCAATATTATTCAACTTTAATATACTTTTTGGCAACTTTTTATATTATTTTTGGGACTAACATATTGATCCAGTGCCCAGTGCCAGTTCCTATCTGTTGCATGTTTTTGGTTTCGCAGAATATCCATATCAAACGGAGTCCAAACGGGATAAAAACGGACGGAGCTTATTTTTGGAAAATATGGAAAATTCGGAAGGAAAATCAACGCGAACCAATGCCCGAGGTGGTCACGAGGCAGGGGGTGCCCCCCCCTAGGGCGCGCCCCCTACCCTCGTGAGCCCACCGTAAGGCGGTTGACGCTCTTCTTTTGCTGCAAGAAAGCTAATATTCGGAAAAAAAATCACAACGAAGGTTTTAGGCCAATCGGAGTTACGGATCTCCATATATATACGAAACGGTGAAACAAAGCCAGAACAGAACGCAGAACCAGAGAGAAACAGAGAGATAGATCCAATCTCGGAGGGGCTATCGCCCCTCCCATGCCATGGAGGCCAAGGACCAGAGGGGAAACCCTTCTCCCATCTAGGGAGGAGGTCAAGGAAGAAGAGGAAGAAGGGGGCCCCTCTCCCCCTCTCCTCCAGTGGCGCCGGAACACCGTCGTGGCCATCATCATCATCACCGCGATCTTCACCAACACCTCCGCCATCTTCACCAACATCTCCATCACCTTCCCCTCTATATCTACAGCGGTCCACTCTCCCGCAACCCGCTGTACCCTCTACTTGAACATGGTGCTTTATGCTTCATATTATTATCCAATGATGTGTTGCCATCCTATGTTGTCAGAGTAGATTTTTGTTGTCCTATCGGTGGTTGAGGAATTGCTATGATTGATTTAATTTGCTTGTGGTTATGTTGATGTCCTATGGTGCCCATCATATGAGCGCTTGTGGATCACACCATATGGTTAGTTGTATGTTGATAGGACTATGTATTGGAGGGCAAGAGTGACAGAAGCTTCAACCTAGCATAGAAATTGATGCATACATGATTGAAGGGGGACCAATATATCTTAATGATATGGTTGGTTTTTACCTTAATGAACATTAGTAGTTGCGTATGCTTGCTAATAGTTCCAATCATAAGTGCATAGAATTCCAAGTAAGGGATGGCATGCTAGCAGTGGCCTCTCCCACATAATACTTGCTATCGGTCTAGTAAAGTAGTCGATTGCTTAGGCACAATTTCGCAACTCCTACCACCACTTTTCCACACTCGCTATATTTACTTTATTGTTTCTTAACCTAAACAGCCCCTACTTTTTATTTACCTACTCTTTATTATCTTGCAAACCTATCCAACAACACCTACAAAGTACTTCTAGTTTCATACTTGTTCTAGGTAAAGCGAACGTCAAGCGTGCATAGAGTTGTATCGGTGGTCGATAGAACTTGAGGGAATATTTGTTCTACCTTTAGCTCCTCGTTGGGTTCGACACTCTTACTTATCAAAAACTGTTGTGATCCCCTATACTTGTGGGTTATCACCCTGGAAAAAGAAAAACTGACGAATAGGCTAATGAACGAACGTTCGCTGTCTGCGGCTAACGAGTGAACACCGTTCGTTAAAACGAACGTACGGACGAACGTCCACTAAATAAATAAACCAAAAAAACTAAAACTGAACTAATCTAAAAAACAAAAACTAGGGTTTAAATAAAAACCGATCGGTTTTTACCTAAGCCGAAAAAAAACGGCGATGAAACGGATCGGATCGAAACGGCGGCTCCGGCGATGAGGCGGCGGCTCCGGCGGGGTGAGGTGGGGCTGCGGGGTGGCGGCGACGGCGGGGTGGTGCGGCGCGGCGGCGCAGGGCGACGGCGAGGCGCGG
>NW_021259592.1:0-12873 GCF_002162155.2 Triticum dicoccoides | reverse complement strand
GGCGCAAGGCAGGCGGCGGCGCAGCGGCTCGGCGGCGGCTGCGGCTGCGGGCGCTGCTGCTGCTGTTGTGGCTTGGGTGGCGATGTGGGGCGGTGGCGGCGGGTATTTAAGAGGGGGAGGGGGCGGGGTCGGCTTAGGGGAGGGGCAACCCGAGGCGGCGGCGGTCTCCCGGACTCCGGCGGATGCCGGTGCGGGCACGGGGTGCGCGAGGGAGGCGGTGGCGCGGGGTTGGGCCGGCCGGCTCGGCTGGGCTTCGGCCCAGTCGGGAGCTGACTTTTTTTTAAAATAACGTTCCAACGAAAATAAATTCTAGAAAAATAAATAAAAATCTAAAAATGCCAAAACAAATTTTCACTGTCTAAATAAAATATTTAGAACAAGATGAACATTTTCTTGCCATAAAATGCAATTTTGAAAACGTGCAGTTTTTCTAAGGCAAATAAAATTGCAATAAAATCTAAATAAAACATTTATTTGATTTTAATATGTTCCTCTGATATTTCATCTACTTTGGAGAAGTCATTTTATCTCCTCTCGTATATTTTTATTTTAGAAATATTAGGAAGGAAAAAATAATCAAAACCAAATGATCCTCTTTTCAAAATTTGAGAAAACTCAAATATGAAATTAACGAAATCCCCAACTCTCTCCGTGGGTCCTTGAGTTGCGTACAATTTCTAGGATCAATCCAAAATGCAATAAAATATGATATGCAATGATGACCTAATTTATAACATTCTAAATTGAAAATTTGGGATGTTACACTCGGACACCGTTTCACGTTGATTCTTCCTCCCAGATTTTCCAAATATTCCAAAAATAATCTCCGTCCGTTTTTATCCCGTTTGGATTCCTTTTGATATGGGGTTTCTGCGAAACATAAAACATGCAACAAACAAGAACTGGCACTGGACACTGGATCAATATGTTAGTCCCAAAGATAATATAAAAAGTTGCCAAAAGTATATGAAAGTTGTAGAATATTGACATGGAACAATCAAAATTATAGATACGGCGGAGACGTATCATAAGTGACATGGTATGCAAGAAATTTTGGACAGAGGCATCTTCAAGGGTTGTGAAGGAGAACGCTCGGGGGTGGGAAGCCATGAGTGATGCCTGAGACCACAAGTCTTTCCAAAAGAGCGCGGTGGTGCCGCAAATGATGTTAACCTTCGAGACCCCATGAAACACAGGGGTGATCTTGAGAATGTCACGCCACCAGAACTAGCCAACTGGATCGGTGGCATGTGGAGTCTTACCGGCGTAATAAGTTTCCCAAGTGAGTTGGACCCACGGCACTTCCATTTTGTTGTAGAATTTATGCAGGAATTTCATTAGCAAAGCTTCATTTTGGAGGCGAAGGTTTAAAACTCCTAGCATGCCTTTGTTCTTGGGCCGACAAACCATATTCCAAGAAGCCAAAGAGTTGCTTTTCTCCCCTTGGTCCGCTTTCTTGATCCATAAGCAACAGCGCCTGATTTTGTCCAGCATCTCAATTAGTTTTTGGGGGAGTTGGAGAGTGCACATAGCATAGACCGGGAGGGAGGTAAGAGTAGAGTTAAGTAGCATGAGCTTTCCGGTGTAGGACATGAGCGAGAGCGTCGAGGTCAAATTGTGTTCCCCGAACTGACAAGAGGCATGAGCTCCTGAATTGTGGGGTGGGACGTGCCCAATGGGAGGCCAACATACATGAATGGAAGAGTTCCAACCGAGCATTCAAAGATAGTTGCCATGTTAGCCATGAGCTCATTGTCAACATTGATGGGTATAAGCGTGGACTTGTGGAAGTTTATCTTGAGACCAATTGAGTTGGCGTAGTCAACCAAAATGCTTTTGATGACTGAGGCTTGTCTTGTGCATGCGGGCAGGAGTAGGAGTGTGTCGTCCGCATATTGGATAATTGGGTAATCCATATCACCACAGTTGGGGAAGGGCAGCTGTATGAGTCATGTCCTGTAAGCATCATTAATGGCAGATTGTAGTAGATCGGCTGCAAGTACAAAGATCAACGGTGATAGGGTGTCTCCTTGTCGGACACCATGACGGCAGTTCAATTGTCGGCCCGGAACCCCATTTAAGAGTATTGAAGATCACCCCAAGGAGAAAATGTAGCGGATCCAAGAGAGCCATTTGTCATTAAACCCCATGTGCTTCATAATGTTGATCATTGGATCATGCTCAATAGTATCGAAAGCTTTAGTAAAATCTAGCGTAAGGACACACACATGTGATTTTTCAACCAACTTTTGTGCATTGGAGAATGTGCTTGTAGTTCAAATTTGAATTATGCACATAAAATGCCTAGAAAACCCAGTTAATGTATAAAAAGGCCAAACGAACCCCGAAAAATTCCAAGATTGAACATAACACTCCTGTTGTTCTATGTTGACACTAGAAAAATTTTGAAAGCAATAAGAGGCAACGGATATTGTCCCATCACCAAAGATGGTACGTTCCCTACCGAAACCATCATGCTTGTTGTGTAAAGCTCTGGTTTGTGAGAAGCTTATACCCGAACCTGCCCCAAATGGGACAAAATTTTCACCACGGCATGATGATGCCGCTCCATGATAGCATGCCAAGTTTCATGAATTTCAGACAAGTTTTGGATTTACTAGAATTTAAAAACCAGGCATTTCAACATTTTGGCGGCAATCAACAGTGCCATGGTGTTTGAATTTCATTCCCATCTCTTGCATGGGACCTAGAAATTCACCCAAGGACACACATGTGATTTTTCAACCAACTTTGGTGCATTAGAGCATGTGCTTGTAGTTCAAATTTGAATTAAGCCTAGTGCCAGTTTCTGTTTTTTCCTTGTTTTAGAGTATTGCAGAAAAGGAAAACCAAACGGAGTCTAATTGACCTGAAATTTCACGGAGATCATTTTTGGACCAGAAGAAGCCTAGGGAGAATCGAAGATGGGCCAGAAGAGTCCTGAGGCCACCACGAGGGTGGGGGCACGCCCTACCCCCTGGGCGCGCCCCCTACCTCGTGGCCGCCTCGGGGACCCCCTGACTTGTTCCTAACTCCAACACCTCTTATATAACCCCAAACTTCCGGAAAGAAACCTAGTTCGGGAGTTCCGCCACCGCAAGCCTTTCTAGCCACCGAAAACCATTCTAGACCCGTTCCGGCACCCTGCTGGAGGGGGAATCCCTCTCCAGTAGCCATCTTCGTCATCCAGGCGCTCTCCATGACGGGGAGGGAGTAGTTCACCCTCGGGGCTGAGGGTATGTACCAGTAGCTATGTGTTTGATCTCTCTCTCTGGTGTTCTCGATTCGGAACGATCTTGATGTATCGTGAGCTTTGCTATTATAGTTGGATCTTATGATGTTTCTCCCCCTCTAATCTCTTGTAATGGATTGAGTTTTCCCTTTGAAGTTATCTTATCGGATTGAGTCTTTAAGGATTTGAGAACACTTGATGTATGTCTTGCATGTGCTTAACTATGGTGACAATGGGATATCACGTGATCCACTTGATGTATGTTTTGGTGATCAACTTGCGAGTTCCGTGACCTCGTGAACTTACGCATAGGGGTTGGCACACGTTTTCGTCTTGACTCTCTGGTAGAAACTTTGGGTCACTCTTTGAAGTTCTTTGTGTTGGTTGAATAGATGAATATGAGATTGTGTGATGGATATCGTATAATCATACCCACGGATACTTGAGGTGACATTGGAGTATCTAGGTGACATTAGGGTTTTGGTTGATTTGTGTCTTAAGGTGTAATTCTAGTATGAACTCTATGATAGATCGATCAGAAAGAATAGCTTCATGTTATTTTACTACGGACTCTTGAATAGATCAATCAGAAAGGATAACTTTGAGGTGGTTTCGTACCCTACAATAGTCTCTTCATTTTGTTCTCCGCTATTAGTGACTTTGGAGTGACTCTTTGTTGCATGTTGAGGGATAGTTATATGATCCAATTATGTTATTATCGTTGAGAGGACTTGCACTAGTGAAAGTATTAACCCTAGGCATTGTTTCAAAGAATTGTAATACCTTTATCTACCATCCATATTGCACTTGTATTACCATCTCTTCGCCGAACTAGTGAACCTATACAATTTACCATTGTATTGGGTGTGTTGGGGACACAAGAGACTCTTTGTTATTTGGTTGTAGGTTTGTTTGAGAGAGACCATCTTCATCCTATGCATCCCACAGATTGATAAACCTTAGGTCATCCACTTGAGGGAAATTCGCTACTGTCCTACAAACCTCTGCACTTGGAGGCCCAACAACGTCTACAAGAAGAAGGTTGTGTAGTAGACATCAGCGTGCCCTGGTGGGTTGTACCCACCTAGGTGCCCCTCTCCGGCAGGTCTTGGCTCCAAAAATTCTTATTATTGATATAAAAATTCCTCGTGAAATTTCGGTCCATTCCGAGAACTTTTATTTCTGCACAAAAACAACACCATCGTAGTTTTGTTGAAAATAGTGTCAGTCTGGGGTTAGTTTCATTCAAATCATGCAAATTAGAGTCCAAAACAAGAGGAAAAGCATGAGAAAAAGTAGATACATTGGAGACGTATCAACTCCCCCAAGCTTAAACCTTTGCTTGTCCTCAAGCAATTCAGTTGATAAACTGAAAGTGAGAAAGAGAAACTTTTACAAACTCTTTTGCTCTTGTTTGCATAATTAAGCTTAAATAGCACCTAGGTTTTCAGCCAACATTATAAGTAACCATGTCAACAATAACACTTAAATATTATATTGACTCATCTCAATGACATAATCAGCTAGCGAGCATTAATAAGATATCTTAGACAGCAACACGTTGTCAAAACAACCATGATATAATATGACAATAGTGATATCCCGCTAGCCCTTTCCGAGACCGCAAAACATAAATGCAAAGCACCTCCAAAGTTCAAGGAGCGACTAAACATTGTAATTCATGGTAGAAAAGATCCAGTCATGATGCACCCAACATTAGCTACACACAATGCATAAATCATGACAACTGTGCTCTACTCAGTTTCTTGCGCTTGTTTTAGAAGGTAATGACACAAAATAAAAGTAAATAGATAGTCCCTTCGCAGAGGGAAGCAGTGATTTGCAGAGGTGCTAGAGCTCAATTTTTAAAATAGATATAAATGATTATTTTGAGACATGCAACCTTCTTATTCACTTCACGACCATCAGTTATCAACATCTTCCATGATAAGCACGCTAGTGGTGGTTCCCAAGAGATAAAAGTAAAGGTTTACTCCCCCTCCACCATCAATCACACTCCATGGCTTGTCCGAAACAACGGGTGCCGTCCATACCAACATCAGTCCCGGGGGAGTTTTGTTTAATTATTTGCGTTTTTTAGTTCGGGACCGGGAATCCCTATTACCGCCCATTTTCTCGGGCAATGGCGAGTGAATAAACACTCAACCTGAGAATAACCCGCTTAGCATGGAAGATATCAACCACCTCCTGTCGTTCCAGGAACGATCCATGCACACAAAAAGGATAATTTTTAGCAGTTTTTAGAGGTGGCACATGCAAATTTACTTAGGACGGCAGGGTAATACTGCACATAGGTAGATATGGTGGACTCATTTGGAATAACTTTGGGTTCAAGGTTTTTGATGTACAAGCAGAATTCCCACTTAGTACAGGCGAAGGCTAGAAATTAAGATTGAGAAGCGGCTAGCTAGAGAGCAACAACGATCATAACTATGCATTATGCATAAGTAGCATTAGACACTAGCATGAGTAGGATATGAACATCATGAACTTAATATCATAGATGCTATGTTGGTTTTGATTCAACTACATGCAGGAACATGTGCCAAGTCAAACCACTCGAACATTCAGAGGAGGATACCATATTATCATACTACATCACAATCATTTTAAGGCTATGTTGATATCCAAGATAAATCATTATCCACTCCCAGCGACTTATGCATGGAATGAGAAACTGTAATCTCTAACTGTCATTGCAAACATGTTTAATCATAATGGGCTGAATCATGGATACTAGGTTAAACATATTTACACAAACAGAACAAGTCGAGTTCATACCGGTTTCTCTCTACCATGGCCAGTTCTGTCACACTCTAGCTAGTTCAAGCATTGGAATGTGCATCATGTTTAAATTCCTCTTAAATTTGAATTGGGGAAGGCAGAAACCCCCAACACCCCCCTGGAAACAACTAGGGTTTACTAAAATTATTTTCAATGAACCTGAAATGCCCTTCTAAAAAGTTCACCCTCTTTGTCTTGGGTTAGAACCTCTGGCAAAATTGGTGCACAATTTTCTAGGTCAACAGAAGGTCATTGAATTAAATCATAAGTATTTGAGTTTGGGCATTTAAATGCTATAAAATAATTTAAATGCTCAAATAATTCTAGAAATAGATGTTTCATGTTGGAAATATTCTAAACAGAGCCCACAATTATTTTCAGGATTTTTGGAAACGTTTTAGTATTTTTAATAAAGCCCAACAGTTGCAGTTAAATAGAAAAAGTAAAACAAATCAAAAAAAGAGAGAGGGAAGCCCACCTGGGCCTTACCTGTGCTGGCCAGCCCACCTAGCTCGGCACAGCCTACTGGCTCTGCCAGTCATCGTCCACCTCCCGCCAGGAGGACGCGGAGCGCGTGGCCGGCGCCCGCGGCCACACGCCGGCCACCTCCTGCTTCTGCCGACGCATGGAGACGTCCAGGGATGCCACGCGACCCTCACGTCCCCCTCTCATCCTCCCTCACTCTCCCCCTCGTCTCCCTCACCCTCTCCCGCACCATGGCCGACGAGCTTGTCGTTGTCTCACCGCCGTAGTCACACTCTCCATCACCCCCTCGCCTCTCTGACCTGTCCAGAAGCTCCGTCGCGACGCCCTCGCCCTCCCCACCAAGCCACGCATCGCCGGAGGCCCTACATCGCCGCCATCGGATCGTCTTCAACCTCGGTACCCGCCAGACGCCGTTCATCGATTCGCCTCGCTCCGGTCGCCCCCGAGCCCACTGAGCTGCTCATCGACCTCCCTGTGAGCTTCGCCGCCTTTTCCCTCTTCTTTCCCACGCATTTGCACCCTCTAGGCCATAGTTCCACCATGGCCGAAGCTCGTCTCCGCTCGAGCTTGTCGCCGGCGTCGCTCCAGCGACCATTTGGTCATCCCGTGCTACGCAACGTGCTTGACGCATCGCGTAGTGCCTCGCTAGCACCTTAGTTTCCGCGTTTGCACGCCGCAGCCCACACCCCGCACATGGCCGAACTCTGGCCGCCGCCTTGGAGCTCGCTGTCGTCGTCTCCGGCCACCGTAGGCCCGGCCTCCACCACCATTAGATGCGCGACTGCAAGAGCTCTCCAACGAGCCTAAGAACGGCCTCGCTCGTGCCCTGTAGGCGTTTTCCGAGCTGCGCCACCGTCTCGGGCCTCGCCGGCATCGAGTCGCCGGCGAGTTTGACCCAGTTTGACCCTGGGTGGGCCCAGGTAGACCCCCCCTGAGTCTATGACAGGTGGGGCCGGTCTGCTAACTAATCTAGGATTAGTTTTAACTAATTTTATTTAAATCAGTCACTGACATGTGGGCCCAGGCCCCACTGACAGTTAATTAGTGTTAATCTAATCCTGTTATTTAACTAAGAGACTGACAGAAGGGGGCCACCAGTCAGGTTTGACCTGGGCTGGCGCCTTTGACCTGTTGAGGTCAGCATGACGCAATGCTGACGCAGTAATGCATTTTCTAGATTTATTTTTATTCAGGAAATTCCAGAAATTGTTTAAAACTTCTAAAAATCATAGAAATTCAACCGTAACTCCAAATGAAATAATCTATATATGAAAAATTATCAGAAAAATTCAATCTATCCATCTGTAATGGTTTCATGCATGACAAAACAAGTTTACCTTGCTGTTTAAGCAGAATAAGGAAATGCACTATTAAGGCCATGTTTAATGAGCTAATATTTGAATCTTTGATTCAAATGAGTTCATTCCTTTCTGTTATAGCTTGCATTAGGCCAAGACACATTCATATTGCCATGTCATAGCATGCATCATATTGTTGCATATCGTCATGTGTTGATTGTGTTTCGATGTGTTCTTCGTGGTAGGTTCTGCCTCCAAGGATATTCACGAGTATCCAACTGAAGGGCAGTATCCCACTACCACTCCATCAGGCAAGCAACCCATTGATCATTCCGATACAAACCCATGTTCTCGCTTCTGCTCTTGTTTACTGCATTAAGACAGCACGATTCAAACTGTTGTGTGCTACGGTAGTTGAACCCTTATCCTCTGCATGACCTGTCATTGCCATAGTAACTAGATGAAACCCACTAGCATGTGTAGGAGTTGATTGAGCCATGTATGTGATTCCTACCTTGCTATGCCTGCTATGCTTAGAGTTGTGTCAGGTCTGGTTCATCTGGGTGATGGGCTAGAGTGAAATGCTTATGCCGGTAATGTGAGGGATGTGTTGAACATGTTTTGGTAAAGGTATCGATGAGAGGCCATGTAGGAGTAAATGGTGGGTTGTTTCATTGAGGCCGTCCATAAGAACTGAGATCTGTATGTGTGATTTAAGATGCAGTTACTACCGTACATTGGGCCCGAAACCAATGGACCCTCTCGGCTTCTTAATCACCCTAGTACTCTGTCCAGGAGTTGCATATAGTTTCTGGTGTTTGTAGGTTATGTGTTGGCGGCCGTGCGTAGCGCTGACCCTAGGGGTGGGCTATGTTGCGGTAGATACACCATGGCACGGTGTACCGAGTCACCCGTTTGGTGTCTCGGGAACCCTGTTCACATCGTTCGGGGCCATATGTGGAAACCTCGGCCGGACTCCCTACGGATGGAACCTGGATAGGCGATAAACCTGGACTAGAGACTTAAGTGTTTAGGTAGGCCGTGGCCGACACCCTCGCTGGGCTTCCGCTTGAAGGTTGCCGAGTACATGTCATGTAAATGGCGGCAAGTGGTGAAAGCGTGTATGAAGAAGTACACCCTTGCAGGGTATAAAACTTTCGAATAGCCGCGTCCGCGGTAAAGGACTACTTGGTTGCCTATACAGTTCATAGACAAGTTAATGGATACTACTAAAAGACTCAAGATAAGTGTGAGTACCGAGGATGGCCCTCTCGTAGGATGACGAGGGAGGATCCCCGGTGGAGTATTGTGTTGGTGAGTAGTGGACTCGTGTGCGAAAACTATTTTACTAGAGAAGTTCCGTAGGATAGCTTAGCCAAGAGTCAAAGCTAGCTTGCTGCAATAGCCCCACCACCTTCTTGAGAATGAGCATGTATAGTAGGTTCTGATGTAAGACTTGCTGAGTACCTTGTACTCATGTTTGCTTATTTATTGTTTTCAGACAACAACACTGCCCCCTCCGATGGGTTTTATGTAGACCTTGATGTCGACGAGTGATTAGCCACCCAGGTGGTGATCTTGGCTATGGAGGGCCCTATGTAGATAGACAGGCTTCGAGAAGCCTTCTTTCTTTCTAGTGTCTGTACTCAGACCGGTTGCTTCCGCATGTGCTTGTATGATTGTATGACTTGAGTGTCGGGTCATGTGACCCCTATCTGTATGACCATGTTATGTATGGCTCTCTGGAGCTTTTAAATAAAGTACTTGAGTTGTAGAGTTTTGTTGTGATGCCATGTTGTATGTACTCATATCGGGCATATTGTGTGTATGATTGAAATGCTTGGTATGAGTGGGATCCGACAATCTAGTTGTTTATCCTTGGCAGCTTTTCTTATGGGGAAATGTAGTCTAGTGTTCCTCGAGCCATAGTAGTCCGCTACAGCCCGATTCACCGGAGTCCTGCTAGCCCAGCACTACTGCTCAGGACACTTGACTGGCCGGCATGTGATTCACTTCGTTCCTATGTCTGTCCCTTCGGGGAAATGTCACGCGGTGACTTCTGAGTCCTGCCTAGCCTGCTACAGCCCGGGTTCCCCGGAGTCCTATTAGCCTAGTGCTACAGCCTGGAATCACTCGCTGATGACCGACATGCTCGATGTGATTCATGTATGCCTGTCTCCATAGGTTTGTGCCGCTTTGGGTTCACGACTAGCCATGTCGGCCCGGGTTCTCTGTCATATGGATGCTAGCGACACTCTCATATACGTGAGCCAAAAGGCGCAAACGGTCCCGGGCCATGGTAAGGCGACACCCGTGGGATACCGTGCGTGAGGCCGCAAAGTGATATGAGGTGTTACCAGCTAGATCGATGTGGCTTGGAATCGGGGTCCTGATAGCGTTGGGATCAGAGTCGGACTGCCTGTAGGTTCGTTGAGCCAAACTGGTCGATGTCGAGTCTAGAAATGCTTTAGTTATATGTAGGGGAATTGATTGTGGAAGGGAACGTAAGGCTCTTTTACTCCTTTACCCTATGCCTCTGATCTGAGTCATTCTCTTCTCATTCAACGTGGGTTAAGGACTAGGCTCTCTTCTTCTATCAGGTTCACGTGTTACTAATCCGTGGTAGCTTATAGGATTGTTGTTACGAGTTCCAGTTCAGTTTCTACTATTCTTAGTATGTTGCTAATTGGATCAGAACCTTGATATGATGTTGTTGAGTGGTATTGCGAACTGTTGTGGATGTCTCAAATCTTTTTCTGAGCATTTACAGTTGTTATGCTGTCCAATTTTCCCTAGAAATTCTGATGTCTTTGCATTGTGGTTGTGCTTTCAGATGGCCAACCGTGTTCAAAACCAAGTGGTTCGCCTGACCCGGCACCTCGACGTGCCCGGTCATACTGCTATGTTAGTCCGGGTAATGATCAAGACGGGTTACCGTTGGTATCCCGAATACACTATCGAAGAGCAGTTCCGCGACTTTAATCAAAGCCAGTATTTCTGCACTGTCGGGATATTTCCTTCTTATCCTGGATCTACCGAGCCCCTTTCACTGTTCCTATGGACTCGAGGTTACTGTTGAGATGGCTGTGCAGGATGCTGCCTATTCCATGATGACCATCATGCGAGTCCGGACTAGCCTGCTTCGGAACACTGACTTCCATTACATGCCAGCTTCACTTCCGGGAGCGTAAATGCTGACTCCACTCAGGAGGACTCATTAACTCGTACCACTGCCGAGATGCTCGAAGATAAGGACCGAGAGAATCGGTCCATGAGCTGGAGCTTTTTAATACCCGTGCTGATCATTGGGCTACATTGACTCGGTTTGCACCTGCGGTGCAAGCTGGATGTATGGATACAAGGGATCTGTATCCTGTGAGATCTGCTTTGCCAGACATGGTGGATTGGCATGATGTGGGAGGCATCACCCCACCCCGTGGTCCCCGTAGGCCACCGTTTGTTGGTCCAAGACCTCATCCTAGCCCCTATGGTCCACAGGCTCCTCAGGACTGTCTGTTCCCGGATGGTCACGTTGAACTTCCAGGCTATGGAGGTGACTTCTATGAGGACTACTATGGAGCTGTTTGAGTTAGTAGTAGTACCACTAGTATTGTAGTAGTTGTATCCCCACTGTCCTGCATGATTTGTGGAATATGACTTTGCGTGTAATCGATTCCGGAGGTGTAGACAAATAATGTATAGGAGCTTGGAATGCCTCCGATGAGATGTAACGTCTTTCATCATAGTTGTACTATAGCCTGGGCTTGTACTAAACTATGTATGATGTGTATGACCGTTGGTATATATATGGCAGTTTTATATTACCATGACATACGGATGAACATCTCTGCATTCCGTGTTATCCATTACATTCTGCACTTCCTTGCTAAGTTTGAGCCATCCTTGTCTAAACTGTTGTCTTGTTTTCTCCTAGGATGGTCAACACCCGCAGCAACCCTGCTGCCCCGGAGCAGGGGGAAGCCAGTGCAGCTAGAGGTGAAAATCTGCCTCACCCGCCTTCTCTGGCCAAAGTAATGCTGGAGGCGGAAAGAAACAAGCGTGAGACTAACCGCCTGCTGGAGCGGATTGAGCAGAACACTGCACGCCACCCACGAAATGACTTGGTGTCAATTAATGACTTTATCAAGCTGTACCCACCAAAGTTTAACCATTCCGTCGAGCCCCTCGACGCGGATGACTGGCTTCGCAGCATCACCCACAAGCTACGTTCTGCCAACGTAGCCGAAGCCTACAAGGTTACTTATGCTGCCTATCACCTCGAAGGCCCTGCTAGCCTTTGGTGGGAAAACTTCAAAGCTATGCGCCCGGTCGGCCAAATCACTACATGGGCTGAATTCAGTGAGGCTTTCCGTGAGCATCACATTCCGGAAGGTCTCATGGATCGCAAGAGGGAGAAGTTCTGCAACTTCACCCAAGGAAGACTGACTATGGATGCTTATAGTCGTGAATTTGGGAATCTAGCACGCTATGCTCCTGAAGAGGTATCTACTGACGCTAAGAAGCAGGCAAGGTTCCGCAAGGGACTTAGCCCTAAGCTTCGCTGCGATCTTCGTCTGCACGAGTGCACCTCCTTTTAGAAGTTGGTCAATAAAGCCATCAGTGCTGAGACAAGCCAGACTGATTATGACGCTTCACGCAAGCACTCCCGTGATTTTGGCTCTTCATCCGGCTCTAGAGCTCAGAAGCGCCGGGTGTGGATTCCAAGCACGGCACTGCCACCCAGGTTCATCCCGAGGCCATCCTTTGAGGCGCCTCGTCCCAACCAGCAATTTGCACCGCCCAAGCCCTATGGTGGCCCCGCTGCTAATGTTGCTCCACGCCCCAATGTGGTGACATGCTTTAAGTGTGGAGAGCCAGGTCACTATAGCCGAGAGTGTCCCCAGAACAACCCCAATCAAACTGGAAAGTCCGTTGGCCGTGGTAAGCCAGCAGGAAAGACATTCTACGCCAAGCCGGTCACTACTACACGTGGCCATGTCAACTATGTTTCAGCCGAGGAGGCTCAAGAGGATCCCAACGTCGTCCTTGGTA
>NW_021259591.1:0-980 GCF_002162155.2 Triticum dicoccoides | reverse complement strand
GGAGCGTTGAGTTGTGGACGAAACAATCTGATGCTGCAGCAGAATCCGAGTCAAACTACAAGTCCAAAGGTGTTACATCACCTCCACTTGGGCCCATTGGCCTTGTACGACCTAGATTTAGTTTTAGGCTGCCTTGGGACGTCCTCCCACCTCCTTGGCCGCCACCCCTTGCTCCTATATAAGTAGATCCATCTAGTAGCTTTTCCTTGGGATTTGTTTAGTTAAAAGTTAGCCATTGCAACTTCGTGTACTTCGTTTGTGTCCAACGACCAGACCAAGACCGCTTCCGGATCCCCACCATTATCAATACTTCATATATATTTGCAATATTCAGATTGCTTTATCATATTCTTGCTTGTTCTTCGATTGCTTGCAGGAATAGACCTTCGTGGTCAGGCTGACCGTGCTTCCAGTATTGTCAGTAACCTCAGGAGATTGGTTTAGCGATTGCTAAGGCGCAACGTCGTGCACGTTTGTAGTCGGATCGTCAAAGTCGTCTCCACCAAATCGATAGTTATCATCTCATCGAAAGATTGGGACACCCTCGCCTCTATCAAGTGGTATCAGTTTTTAGGTTGCTCGGTGAGAATTTCCAGTTTTCCTAGATTAGATTTATTTTCTTACCTATTGTCCAAGAAAAAGCCACACAAAAAAAAGTTAGATCTGTTCATCCTTTATCCAAGCCAGTCTGAGCCTTTGCAATTTTCTATTCATTGCTTGCATAGTTGAATTATCGGTTGCATCGTCGTGTAAGTTGCTGGTCTTAGCGTCTAGTTCCTTTAGAGTTTCGAGTTCTGTTCACATTAGTCACGCCGCCGCTGCATCATTATCCCTTCCGCTGTCCACCATCCCATCTATTAATTTCCACCACGTGCTATGCACTGTTCATTGTCATAATCATAGTTGAGGTCATTCACATCTTCGCCTGATCCAATCTGCATCTTATCTAGTTTGTCTTGAAAAAAAAAGATAGAGAAAAA
>NW_021259590.1:0-1174 GCF_002162155.2 Triticum dicoccoides | reverse complement strand
GTGGTGGTGGTGGAGGAGCGTGGCAATCCAGCAGGGCTTCGCCAAGCACCATGGGAGAGGAGGAGTAGGGAGAGAGGTAGGGCTGTGCCAGAACTTCGTGTATAGCTCCCATGCGCCTCCCCACTATATATAGGGGTGGAGGGGCTGGTTTCTTGCCCTCCAAGTCCATTGGGGCGTTGGCCAAGGTGGGAGGAAAGAAATCTCATTATTTCCTTCCCCACCGATTGTTATCCCCCCTTTTTAGGGATCTTGATCTTATCCCTTCGGGATATGATCTTATTCCTTCTAAGGGGGGATCTTGGTGCGCCTTGACCAGGGGTGTGGGGCCTTTCCCCCACTACCCACGTCCATGTGGGTCCCCCCATGCAGGTGGGCCCCACTCCGGAACCTTCTAGAACCTTCCCGGCACAATACCGAAAAATCCCGAACATTTTCCGGTGGCCAAAATAGGACTTCCCATATATAAATCTTTACCTCCGGACCATTCCGGAACTCCTCGTGACGTCCGGGATCTCATCCGGGACTCCGAACAACATTCGGTAACCACATACAAACTTCCTTTATAACCCTAGCGTCATCGAACCTTAAGTGTGTAGACCCTACGTGTTCGGGAGACATGTAGACATGACCGAGACGTTCTCCGGTCAATAACCAACAGCGGGATCTGGATACCCATGATGGCTCCCACATGTTCCACGATGATCTCATCAGATGAACCACGATGTCAAGGACTTAATCAATCCCGTATTCAATTCCCTTTGTCTATCGGTATGTTACTTGCCCGAGATTCGATCGTCGGTATCCAATACCTTGTTCAATCTCGTTACCGGCAAGTCACTTTACTCGTTTCGTAACACATCATCCCGTGATCAACTCCTTGGTCACATTGCGCATATGATGATGTCCTACCGAGTGGGCCCAGAGATACCTCTCCGTTTACACGGAGTGACAAATCCCAGTCTCGATCCGCATAAAACAATAGATACTTTCGGAGATACCTGTAGTGCACCTTTATAGTCACCCAGTTACGTTGTGACGTTTGATACACCCAAAGCACTCCTACGGTATCCAGGAGTTACATGCTCTCATGGTCGAAGGAAGAGATACTTGACATTGGCAAAGCTCTAGCAAATGAACTACACGATCTTTTGTGCTAGTCTTAGGATTGGGTCTT
>NW_021259589.1:0-4526 GCF_002162155.2 Triticum dicoccoides | reverse complement strand
GGATCCTCGGCCTCCCGGCACTAGCCAAGTTCATGGCGGCATCACACTACGCCTACAACATGCTAAAGATGTCCGGGCCGTTGACCATCATCTCCGTCCCCTCCGACAAGAAGGACGCGTTGATCTGCGCCGGCCAACTCTACCGGGAAGCAGTTGCAGCAGCTGCCGTCAAGGCACCTGCTCCTGCCGCCGAAGGCCCGGGATGAAAGAAGGAGCCCAGCAAGACCTCTTGCACCCACTCCGGCAAGCGCACCTCCTCGGGGTGTTGTGCTACCGTTGAGGACGTGCCGGAGAGCTCTGCCGACAAGAGCAAGAGATCCAGAGCCGAGCCGCCTCAAACCAAGAAGGTGCCCGTCGCAGAGGACGGCACGGGAGGGGCCTTCATTATAGGCTCCGCCCTCAACAGCAAATAGGAAGGCGAGCTCGTCACCTTCCTGCGGGCAAATGTCGATGTGTTTGCATGGCAGGCGTCCGACATCCCCGGTGTTCCCAGGGAGGTGATTGAGCACCACCTAGCTGTCTGCCCCCACGTGCGGCCCGTCAAGCAGAAGGTCAGAAAGCAGGCTCTGGAGAGGCAGGAGTTCATCACAGAGGAGATTAGGAAGTTAGAAGCAGCAGGTTTGGTGAGAGGGGTGCTCCATCCGACGTGGTTGGCCAATCCGGTAGTGGTGCGCAAGGCGAATGGGAAGTGGAGGCTGTGTATTGAGTACACAGATATCAATAAAGCTTGTCCTAAGGACCCCTTCCCATTGCCGCGCATCGACCAGATTGTTGACTCCCCGACCGGGTTTGATCTGTTATCATTCCTCAATGCCTACTCAGGCTACCACCAAATCTTCATGACAAGAGAAGATGAAGAGAAGATAGCATTCATCACCCCATGTGGTACGTATTGCTTTTTACGGATGCATTTCGGGTTGAAGAGTGCTGGCTCAACGTTTGCAAGAGCAGTCCAAATTGGTTTTGAACCTCAGCTCCATAGAAATATGGAAGCCTACATGGATGACATAGTGGTCAAAACCAAGGACGGGCTGACTCTTGTGCAAGATCTAGAAGAGACATTTGCCAACGTGCGCAAGATCAACCTCAAGTTGAACCCTGAGAAGTGCGTCTTCGGTGTCCCGTCTGGCAAGCTTCTCGGGTTCTTCATGTCACAACGCGGGATCAAGGCAAACCCATAAAAGATCAAGGCTATTGAGCAGATCGAGGCGCCCAAGCGGATCAAGGATGTGCGTCGGCTCACCGGCTGCGTTGCCGCCATGAGCCGGTTCATCTCCAAGTCCGCCGAGCGCGCCCTTCCCTTTTTCAAGATCTTGAAAAAGGCGGGCCCAACAGAGTGGACCCCAGAAGCCGAGGCCGCACTGCAGGACCTGAAGAAATACCTTTCCTCCACGCCAATACTAGTTGCGCCTAAACCACAAGAGCCGTTACTGCTGTATCTGGCGGCAACGAATCAAGTGGTCAGCGCCGCACTAGTGGCACAGAGGGAGGTCGATGAGGAGGCAACAATGGCGGCAGGACCAGTGGATGGCAAGCCGAAGATTCCCCCGGCAAGGCCTGGTTCCGACAAGTCGCGGCCCCCGGCAGAGTCTGGTGCCACCAAGGCGATGCCCGCGCGGTCGAGTGAAGTGGTGCACAAGAAAAAGATGATACAGCACCCGATTTACTTTGTCAGCTCCCTCTTGCAGGGGGCTAGGTCAAGGTATTCCGGTGTGCAAAAGTTGCTCTTCGGCCTCCTTATGGCCTCGAGGAAGCTGCGTCACTACTTCCAGACCCACGAGATCACTGTCGTCACCCGCCTCCCGTTGCAACGGATACTGCACAACCCGGACGCAACCAGAAGGATTGTGGAATGGGCCTTGGAGTTATCAAGCTTCGGCTTAAAGTTTGAGAGTACCTCGACAATTCAGAGTAGAGTCTTGGCGGAGTTCATCGCAGAATGGACCTCGACGCCTGACGAAGAAATCCAGGAGACTACTCTCCCCGACAAGGAAGCGGGCCGCAACTGGATCATGTACTTTGATGGAGCCTTCTCGCTGCAAGGCGCCGGTGCCGGTGTGCTGCTCGTCGCACCCATCGGAGAGCACCTCAAGTACGTAATCCAGATGCACTTCCCCAGGGAGATGTCCACCAATAACACCGCCGAATACGAGGGATTGCTTGCCGGTCTAAGGATCGCGGCAGACCTTGGGGTTAAGAAGCTCATCGTCAGGGGTGAATCACAGCTCGTTGTCAGGCAAGTCAACAAAGATTATCAGAGCCCACTGATGGAAGCATACGTAGATGAGGTGAGGAAGCTGGAGGAATGCTTTGATGGTATCCAGGCGGAGCACGTCCCCCGAGCGGAGAACGACATTGCCGATTACTTGTCAAAGCGTGCCGCATTCAAGCTACCTGTGGAACCAGGTACCTTTTTGCTCTGGTTAGCTCAACCATCCGTCGGTCCATCAGCAGGGCAGAGCAAGCGGAGAAAATCAGGTCCCACCAAGTACTTTCCTACCGAGCCCCCCGGGGCTGCCGGCAAGGGTACGACCACGGACGCTGAGCCTGCCCAAGAGCAACTGGCTCCGGCGGGGCGTCAGGCCCTGGCCATAGAGACAACCGCTCCCATGGCGGAAGAGATGCCTTTGGTCCTTGCCGTCGAGCCTCAGGCTCCGGCATGGGTGCAACATACCGTCCAATTCCTCCAAACAGGGGGAGCTTCCTGAGGAGCAGGAAGAAGCGGAGAAAGTAGCCCGTCGGTCCGCCCTGTACCAATTCGTCGATGACGTCCTGTACCGGAGAAGGCCGAACGGTGTGAAATTCAAGTGCATCCCCCGGGAAGCAGGACTAGAGCTGTTGGCAGAGATACATGGAGGCATATGTGGCTCCCACATAGGGCCAAGGGCCCTTGCCGGGAAGGCATTCCGGCAAGGTTTCTTCTGGCCCACTGTCCTCCAGGATGCGACGGCACTAGTCACCAAGTGTGAAGCGTGCCAGTTCCATTCAAAGAAGCTTCATCAACCATCTCAAGCCCTTCAAACAATCCCTCTCTCCTGGCCATTCTCGGTCTGGGGGCTCGATATACTGGGCCCTTTCCCCCGCGCTGTCAGGGGCTTTGAGTACTTGTACGTTGCAATCGACAAGTTCACAAAGTGGCCAGAGGTGGAAGCAGTGAGGAAGGTGACTGCTCAGACAGCCGTCAAATTCTTCAAAGGACTGGTCTGCCATTTTGGTGTGCCAAACAGAGTCATCACCGACAACGGCGTGCAGTTCACAAGCCACACCTTCATGTAATACATCCGAGACCTCGGTAGCAAGGTCTGTTTTGCTTCCGTGGCGCATCCACGGAGCAACGACCAAGTGGAGAGGGCAAAGCTGAAGTGTTGCGAGGCTTGAGAACGAATACCTTTGACATGCTGCATAAGAGTGGAAGGCGCTAGATTGATGAGTTGCCGACGGTTCTTTGGTCGATCAGGACGACGCCAAATCGAGCCACTGGCCAGACACCTTTTGCCCTGGTATACGGGGCGGAAGCAGTTCTCCCCACGGAACTCATACACGGGTCACCTCGAGTGCTCACTTACGACGAGCTTGAGCAAGAGCCGTTGCGCCAACGTGACGCGACGCTCCTTGATGAAGATCGTCTTCGGGTGGCTGTGAGAGCGGCACGCTACCAGCAAGCCTTGCGTCGCTACCATAGCCGCAAGATTCATGCCCGAAGCTTTGAGGAAGGCGACCTTGTTCTTCGGCGCGTTCAGTCGGCCAAGAATTCCAACAAGTTGACGCCAAAGTGGGAAGGCCCTTATCGGGTAATACGAGTCACCAGGCCTGGCACAGTCCGCCTGGAGACCGAGGATGCCGTACCAGTAAGCAACTCCTACAACATCGAGCATCTTCGCAAGTTTTACCCATAAGGCGCGGCTTGCGGGGCCTCCCGGCAAGCCACCTTTTGTACGAGCTTTGCCGATGAGGCATGTGACCCTTTGTACAAAGCCAGGCGCAGACCCTGAGCATAAATAAATGAAGCCCTGGCGCCTTAAGTTATAGCATGCATGCTAGGTCGAGTCTCGTCCTTGGTTAGGGTTGATAGTGCTTAGCGGCGACTAACCCCTAGCCTAGAGGTCGAGTGCGCGTCTATCTGTTCCTTTCCCGTCCTCCTTTGGTTCGCAGGTCACATGCGCATTTCTGCTGAGCTACTCGGAAAGAAGGAAACGGACCGACGCCCTGGCCCCGGCAAACCAGAGTTGCCGGGGGGTTGCAAGCACAAGGATCCAACCGCAACAAGATAAGATTACCGGGGGCTGCAGATCCATATAAGTCTTTTATCCCCTGTCATGCGTTTCAGACCCGGACTGGGGTATATAAAACCTCGTTCTTATCTCTAGGCTGCCGTGCTCCCTTTTTTCCTATACCCAAGGGTTATTTCCTGGGTCCGGATTTGGTCGCAGCCGCGGCAGCAAGGAGATAGGAAGGGGAGCCTAAAGCCCACTTCGTCCCTGCCTCCGCCAAGAGCGCGAGGACGGTTGAGTAGAGTGGGGGGGGGG
>NW_021259588.1:0-4526 GCF_002162155.2 Triticum dicoccoides | reverse complement strand
GGATCCTCGGCCTCCCGGCACTAGCCAAGTTCATGGCGGCATCACACTACGCCTACAACATGCTAAAGATGTCCGGGCCGTTGACCATCATCTCCGTCCCCTCCGACAAGAAGGACGCGTTGATCTGCGCCGGCCAACTCTACCGGGAAGCAGTTGCAGCAGCTGCCGTCAAGGCACCTGCTCCTGCCGCCGAAGGCCCGGGATGAAAGAAGGAGCCCAGCAAGACCTCTTGCACCCACTCCGGCAAGCGCACCTCCTCGGGGTGTTGTGCTACCGTTGAGGACGTGCCGGAGAGCTCTGCCGACAAGAGCAAGAGATCCAGAGCCGAGCCGCCTCAAACCAAGAAGGTGCCCGTCGCAGAGGACGGCACGGGAGGGGCCTTCATTATAGGCTCCGCCCTCAACAGCAAATAGGAAGGCGAGCTCGTCACCTTCCTGCGGGCAAATGTCGATGTGTTTGCATGGCAGGCGTCCGACATCCCCGGTGTTCCCAGGGAGGTGATTGAGCACCACCTAGCTGTCTGCCCCCACGTGCGGCCCGTCAAGCAGAAGGTCAGAAAGCAGGCTCTGGAGAGGCAGGAGTTCATCACAGAGGAGATTAGGAAGTTAGAAGCAGCAGGTTTGGTGAGAGGGGTGCTCCATCCGACGTGGTTGGCCAATCCGGTAGTGGTGCGCAAGGCGAATGGGAAGTGGAGGCTGTGTATTGAGTACACAGATATCAATAAAGCTTGTCCTAAGGACCCCTTCCCATTGCTGCGCATCGACCAGATTGTTGACTCCCCGACCGGGTTTGATCTGTTATCATTCCTCAATGCCTACTCAGGCTACCACCAAATCTTCATGACAAGAGAAGATGAAGAGAAGATAGCATTCATCACCCCATGTGGTACGTATTGCTTTTTACGGATGCATTTCGGGTTGAAGAGTGCTGGCTCAACGTTTGCAAGAGTAGTCCAAATTGGTTTTGAACCTCAGCTCCATAGAAATATGGAAGCCTACATGGATGACATAGTGGTCAAAACCAAGGACGGGCTGACTCTTGTGCAAGATCTAGAAGAGACATTTGCCAACGTGCGCAAGATCAACCTCAAGTTGAACCCTGAGAAGTGCGTCTTCGGTGTCCCGTCTGGCAAGCTTCTCGGGTTCTTCATGTCACAACGCGGGATCAAGGCAAACCCATAAAAGATCAAGGCTATTGAGCAGATCGAGGCGCCCAAGCGGATCAAGGATGTGCGTCGGCTCACCGGCTGCGTTGCCGCCATGAGCCGGTTCATCTCCAAGTCCGCCGAGCGCGCCCTTCCCTTTTTCAAGATCTTGAAAAAGGCGGGCCCAACAGAGTGGACCCCAGAAGCCGAGGCCGCACTGCAGGACCTGAAGAAATACCTTTCCTCCACGCCAATACTAGTTGCGCCTAAACCACAAGAGCCGTTACTGCTGTATCTGGCGGCAACGAATCAAGTGGTCAGCGCCGCACTAGTGGCACAGAGGGAGGTCGATGAGGAGGCAACAATGGCGGCAGGACCAGTGGATGGCAAGCCGAAGATTCCCCCGGCAAGGCCTGGTTCCGACAAGTCGCGGCCCCCGGCAGAGTCTGGTGCCACCAAGGCGATGCCCGCGCGGTCGAGTGAAGTGGTGCACAAGAAAAAGATGATACAGCACCCGATTTACTTTGTCAGCTCCCTCTTGCAGGGGGCTAGGTCAAGGTATTCCGGTGTGCAAAAGTTGCTCTTCGGCCTCCTTATGGCCTCGAGGAAGCTGCGTCACTACTTCCAGACCCACGAGATCACTGTCGTCACCCGCCTCCCGTTGCAACGGATACTGCACAACCCGGACGCAACCAGAAGGATTGTGGAATGGGCCTTGGAGTTATCAAGCTTCGGCTTAAAGTTTGAGAGTACCTCGACAATTCAGAGTAGAGTCTTGGCGGAGTTCATCGCAGAATGGACCTCGACGCCTGACGAAGAAATCCAGGAGACTACTCTCCCCGACAAGGAAGCGGGCCGCAACTGGATCATGTACTTTGATGGAGCCTTCTCGCTGCAAGGCGCCGGTGCCGGTGTGCTGCTCGTCGCACCCATCGGAGAGCACCTCAAGTACGTAATCCAGATGCACTTCCCCAGGGAGATGTCCACCAATAACACCGCCGAATACGAGGGATTGCTTGCCGGTCTAAGGATCGCGGCAGACCTTGGGGTTAAGAAGCTCATCGTCAGGGGTGAATCACAGCTCGTTGTCAGGCAAGTCAACAAAGATTATCAGAGCCCACTGATGGAAGCATACGTAGATGAGGTGAGGAAGCTGGAGGAATGCTTTGATGGTATCCAGGCGGAGCACGTCCCCCGAGCGGAGAACGACATTGCCGATTACTTGTCAAAGCGTGCCGCATTCAAGCTACCTGTGGAACCAGGTACCTTTTTGCTCTGGTTAGCTCAACCATCCGTCGGTCCATCAGCAGGGCAGAGCAAGCGGAGAAAATCAGGTCCCACCAAGTACTTTCCTACCGAGCCCCCCGGGGCTGCCGGCAAGGGTACGACCACGGACGCTGAGCCTGCCCAAGAGCAACTGGCTCCGGCGGGGCGTCAGGCCCTGGCCATAGAGACAACCGCTCCCATGGCGGAAGAGATGCCTTTGGTCCTTGCCGTCGAGCCTCAGGCTCCGGCATGGGTGCAACATACCGTCCAATTCCTCCAAACAGGGGGAGCTTCCTGAGGAGCAGGAAGAAGCGGAGAAAGTAGCCCGTCGGTCCGCCCTGTACCAATTCGTCGATGACGTCCTGTACCGGAGAAGGCCGAACGGTGTGAAATTCAAGTGCATCCCCCGGGAAGCAGGACTAGAGCTGTTGGCAGAGATACATGGAGGCATATGTGGCTCCCACATAGGGCCAAGGGCCCTTGCCGGGAAGGCATTCCGGCAAGGTTTCTTCTGGCCCACTGTCCTCCAGGATGCGACGGCACTAGTCACCAAGTGTGAAGCGTGCCAGTTCCATTCAAAGAAGCTTCATCAACCATCTCAAGCCCTTCAAACAATCCCTCTCTCCTGGCCATTCTCGGTCTGGGGGCTCGATATACTGGGCCCTTTCCCCCGCGCTGTCAGGGGCTTTGAGTACTTGTACGTTGCAATCGACAAGTTCACAAAGTGGCCAGAGGTGGAAGCAGTGAGGAAGGTGACTGCTCAGACAGCCGTCAAATTCTTCAAAGGACTGGTCTGCCATTTTGGTGTGCCAAACAGAGTCATCACCGACAACGGCGTGCAGTTCACAAGCCACACCTTCATGTAATACATCCGAGACCTCGGTAGCAAGGTCTGTTTTGCTTCCGTGGCGCATCCACGGAGCAACGACCAAGTGGAGAGGGCAAAGCTGAAGTGTTGCGAGGCTTGAGAACGAATACCTTTGACATGCTGCATAAGAGTGGAAGGCGCTAGATTGATGAGTTGCCGACGGTTCTTTGGTCGATCAGGACGACGCCAAATCGAGCCACTGGCCAGACACCTTTTGCCCTGGTATACGGGGCGGAAGCAGTTCTCCCCACGGAACTCATACACGGGTCACCTCGAGTGCTCACTTACGACGAGCTTGAGCAAGAGCCGTTGCGCCAACGTGACGCGACGCTCCTTGATGAAGATCGTCTTCGGGTGGCTGTGAGAGCGGCACGCTACCAGCAAGCCTTGCGTCGCTACCATAGCCGCAAGATTCATGCCCGAAGCTTTGAGGAAGGCGACCTTGTTCTTCGGCGCGTTCAGTCGGCCAAGAATTCCAACAAGTTGACGCCAAAGTGGGAAGGCCCTTATCGGGTAATACGAGTCACCAGGCCTGGCACAGTCCGCCTGGAGACCGAGGATGCCGTACCAGTAAGCAACTCCTACAACATCGAGCATCTTCGCAAGTTTTACCCATAAGGCGCGGCTTGCGGGGCCTCCCGGCAAGCCACCTTTTGTACGAGCTTTGCCGATGAGGCATGTGACCCTTTGTACAAAGCCAGGCGCAGACCCTGAGCATAAATAAATGAAGCCCTGGCGCCTTAAGTTATAGCATGCATGCTAGGTCGAGTCTCGTCCTTGGTTAGGGTTGATAGTGCTTAGCGGCGACTAACCCCTAGCCTAGAGGTCGAGTGCGCGTCTATCTGTTCCTTTCCCGTCCTCCTTTGGTTCGCAGGTCACATGCGCATTTCTGCTGAGCTACTCGGAAAGAAGGAAACGGACCGACGCCCTGGCCCCGGCAAACCAGAGTTGCCGGGGGGTTGCAAGCACAAGGATCCAACCGCAACAAGATAAGATTACCGGGGGCTGCAGATCCATATAAGTCTTTTATCCCCTGTCATGCGTTTCAGACCCGGACTGGGGTATATAAAACCTCGTTCTTATCTCTAGGCTGCCGTGCTCCCTTTTTTCCTATACCCAAGGGTTATTTCCTGGGTCCGGATTTGGTCGCAGCCGCGGCAGCAAGGAGATAGGAAGGGGAGCCTAAAGCCCACTTCGTCCCTGCCTCCGCCAAGAGCGCGAGGACGGTTGAGTAGAGTGGGGGGGGGG
>NW_021259587.1:0-2203 GCF_002162155.2 Triticum dicoccoides | reverse complement strand
CCCAGGAAATGAAACCGTGGCTTTTCTATAAGTTGTGGTGGTTTTATGTAATTTACTCACGACGTGTTAACGTTTCCTGCATACACGTGGTTGATTTTTTCTCACAGTTTTTCTTCTTGAGAAGACAGTATGGGCACAAGCGCTCACGTATACGTGCATACACTCATCTCTATGAACACACACATACGCATGCCCTATCCTTATGAGCCCTCCGACAGACCGAGTCGGCATATCATCTTGAGATTGACGAAGTCACCACAAACGCCTCGTAGTCAACGAAAACGTCTCCTCTCACCGAACGCGCACCGCCGAAAATCTTAAAATAAATCCAGGAGTAATGTGAGTACCGGCATTTGAACCCTGGTGGGCCGGGTACGAGTGTCGTCCTCACTAATAAGGTATTATAATTAAATGATCATTGAGACCTAAGCGGGCCTCGTGTTTACTCGTAAGCTGAGCCAGTGTCACCACCTGATTAAGCGGACCGGACCCCCACTCAGCTGCTACCACTAGAAGTTAAGCAAGTCGACCACGACGACGACGACGACTTCCGCCGCCGGCTTCCTATAAAACCGGCACGCCCCTCGCCTCCTCCGCCCCGCACCACCGCCATCGTCATCGTCAGCTACCCACCCAACCACGGCCAGGTGAAAACCTGGCTAATCAAGTGGTAAATTTGACAACAAAATGGAACAAAACGGATAAAACAAATGTGGTTATAGTATACCATAATCCACCACAATACCAAAAATACATACACCGATATATTTGTATTTTTAAACAACATCCATCACTTCCTCCTTGAGCCGCATGGAGAAGCATGGTGTGGTATGAATTTGCCTCCCACAGAAGCCCAGGAATGGGTACCCTTCAAGTGGTTCGTCCCAAACTTTGGTGACATGCGTCCATGGAACTCACCGGATATTCAGCCTGAATATATTGATCAAATACAATGTACTGAGTCTAGCATATGCTCTACAAGCTACATAGCAAGGAGGGCCCAAAAATCCATTATTTTCATAAGCTTCTTGTCTGCTGGCAAAGAAGTCTGACACAAAGCTTTTGTAAGGACTAATCATATCTGTTTTTATCAAGTTCCTTTCTAAAATTTCCACTGGCTTGGCGTGAAACTCGCCTTCCAGTCCCGTAAGAGGTAATTCTAGAGTGATCGCCATAGCTTAGTGCCCTTGTTTCTTCTTTAACTGAGACACCTGAAAAGCCGGATGGACCATTGATCCAACTGGCAATTTCCATCTATAGGACATATAGTCCCAATCTTTTCTACAATTTCAAATGGCCATTGTTTTGGAATGGGTTGGTCACTCTAGCTAGCAAGATCATCTTGTGATTGTTGAGCTATGTTATGTTTAAACAAGAAAGCATCCACTACCAGGCGAAAAACCCTGGTTAATCAAATGGTAAATTTGACAACAAAAATGATAAAATAAATGCAGTTATAGTATACAGTAATCTACCATAATACCAAACATACGTACACCGACATATTAGTATCTCTAAGCAATATCCCTCGCTTCCTCCTGGAGCCCCATGCAGTAGCATGGTGTGGACTGGAACTGCCTCCTACCGAAGCCCATGAATGGGTACTCATCAACTGGTTCATCCCAAACTTGGGTGACATGCATCCATGGAACTTACGTGGTGGTAATCAGCCTCAATTTCTCAACCAAATACAATTTAAGACTAGCATATGCTTAGCAAGCTGCATGGCAAGGAGGACACAATAGTCCATGGTTTTCATAAGTTAGCTTCTTGTCTGCTGGCGAAGAAGTCAGGCACAAAGCTTTTGAAAGGACTAATCATCTCCATTTTTATCATCTTCCTTTCTAAAATATCCATTGGCTCGGGTTGAAACTCACCTTCTGGTCCGTAAGAGGTAATTCTGGAGTGATCACCACAACTTAGTGCCCTTGTCTCTTCTTTAATTGAGACACCTTGAAAAGTCGGATGTACCATTAATCCAACTGGCAATTTCCATCTGTAGGGCAAAGTCCCAATCTTTTCTACAATTTCAAATGGCCATTGTTTTGGAATGGGTTGATCACTCTAGCTAGCAAGATCATCTTGTGATTGTTGAGTTGTGTTATGTTAAACGAGAAAGTAACCACGACCACGTGAAAACCCGTTCAGTCAAATGGTTAATTTGACAACAAAAAGGATAAAACAAATCTGGTTATAGTATACC
>NW_021259586.1:0-1421 GCF_002162155.2 Triticum dicoccoides | reverse complement strand
AAAAATGATAAAAATGTCAAAAAAGTAAAAGAAAATAAGTTTGCCATGTCATATGTGGTCTAGTTGTTGGGAAAATGTACAAATATAAATTTTGACTTTATTTGCAAAATATCTCTGGAAATTTGTAAAATGGGCATAACTTTTGCATACGAACTCGGATTAAAAAGTTTTATATATGAAAAATCATCTACGCGAAAAGTTACATCCGAATTTAACTGGGGGAACCCCGTTAAACATTTTCAAAATCCCCAAAAACCTAACACAAAAAGAGTTACGGGGCTTTCAAGATCTAGAGGAAAAAAAATTCAAAAAAAAGGTTTGGGATACTTTGTACATATGCATGACCGATTTGGGATGATTCCAAGGGAAACAAAACAAACCTTTCTCAAATTCATGGCGGCAAGTTACACCTAATGCACGTGAACTTGGAGAAAGTCACTTCTTTCATCCAAGCATAAGCTTCATGAACGGAACACGAAGGCATTGCTTACAAGGTTTTCAACACTAGGTTGATGTTCAACATGAATCATGGGGGAGACAAAAATGTTGCTGATGGGATGAACAACAACTCATCAGAATTTTCCATATTACTGGACTTCCACCATCATGTGAACACGGTGATAGCAATGGTCAGACCAAAAGATGTAATGGTGTATGCTCGAGGGATCAACCACGAGTAAGACAACATTACGAAAATCGTTGGTTCTGATTTGACTTGATGATAGCCCATACTCAAGTGAAAGTCTTGACAAGGCAATAGATCCAGCAACTAATCACGAGGACCAATCAATGGAGATATCATATTTCTTCAACACACACACACGCACAAAAGTTATCCCTTAACATGAACTAAGTCAGACAAGCTTTTATCTTCCAACTCTGCAAGTTGTTGTTTAGCTTAACCAACTAGCTCAGGGAATCCGACACAAATTCATGGAGAAAGGGTGGCTTACAAGAACCCCCCCCCCCCTGTAGACCGCCTTTTCAGTTTTAAAAAAATAAAAAAATGATAAAAATGTCAAAAAAGTAAAAGAAAATAAGTTTGCCATGTCATATGTGGTCTAGTTGTTGGGAAAATTTACAAATATAAATTTTGACTTTATTTGCAAAATATCTCTGGAAATTTGTAAAATGGGCATAACTTTTGCATACGAACTCGGATTAAAAAGTTTTATATATGAAAAATCATCTACGCGAAAAGTTACATCCGAATTTAACTGGGGGAACCCCGTTAAACATTTTCAAAATCCCCAAAAACCTAACACAAAAAGAGTTACGGGGCTTTCAAGATCTAGAGGCAAAAAAATTCAAAAAAAAGGTTTGGGATACTTTGTACATATGCATGACCGATTTGGGATGATTCCAAGGGAAACAAAACAAACCTTTCTCAAATTCATGGCGGCAACTTACACCTAATGCAC
>NW_021259585.1:0-1482 GCF_002162155.2 Triticum dicoccoides | reverse complement strand
GAGCCCGTTGGGGTCGGGGTGGCCGGAGTCGACGGCGGCGAGCTCGGCTGCGGCCGCCGGGGTTCGGTCGTGCACGGGAACGGTGCTGGAGCTCGAAGTCGAGCAAAGCGAGGCGCTAGGGATGCTCTACGGGGTCTTGCGAACTCGTTGGACTCGCCGGGGTGACCAAATGGTCACCGGAGCTGCGTCGACGGCGAGCTCGGCGACGGCGGAGGTTCGGCCGTGGTGGGGAGGTGGCTACGATGAGGGAACGAGGGGAAGGAGAGGGGGAAACGGTGGCGTAGCTCACCGCGGTTGCAGTGGGCGTCGAAGCGGGCTCGGGGACGCGCTGGAGACGGCGAATTCGACGGCGACGGTGGTCGGAGCCCAAAGAGGGGAACGGCGACGTGGCGGCGATGCAGGGCTTCCGGGGAGCTGTGGAGCGGTGGGGAGGAAGAGGGAGTCGTGGCGGAGCTCCTGAGCTAGTCGGGGGAGCGAGGGGTGGCCGGAGATGGCTGCTATGGCGAACGGCGGCGACGGTGGTGTTCGGCCGTGTGAGAGAGAGAGAGCGAGGGAGAGGAGGGGAGAGCCGGGGGAGAGTGAGAGAGAGCAGGGGGGATCGGGACGGCCTGCGGGAGTCGTCCACGCGGCCAGGAGCGCGTCGGCAAGCAGGAGGTGGCCGCGCAGCCGTGCGCGCGCGAGCACGCAGCAGCTTCGGGGCGAGGGGAGGAAGACGACGGAGAGCTGCAGTGGTGGGCTGGGCCGCTGCTGGCTGGGCCGCACAGTGGAGGAGCCCAGGTAAGTTTCCCCCCTTTTTATTTCTGTTTCTGTTTTATTTAATATATCTGCAACTTTGTTGAATTAAATAAAATACCTAGGCAAGTTCAAAAATCACCAAACTATTCCTGGCCCATAGTTGGATTATTTCCAACATGAAACATTTTAGTTTGGAGATATTTGAGCATTTAAATATTTTATATTATTTTAAATGCCCAAATTCAAATATTTATGATTTAATTCAAAAACCCTAGGATGGCCTAGGAAAATGTGCACCATTTTTGGCAGAAGTTCTGAACCAAGACAAAAATGATGGGCATTTTAGAAGGGCATTTCAGGTTCATTGAAAAATTATTTTAGTAACCCTAGTTGGTTTCAGAGGGGACTGGGGGTTCTGTCATCCCCATTTCAAGTTTCTGATGAAAGAGTAAACATGATGCAACACTCTAATGCATGACTAGCTAGGTTGTGACAACTCACCCCCACTCAAAAGAATCTCGTCCCGAGATTTGGGTTCCTCCGAGAAGAAGGCGGGGTACTCGAGTCGAAGACGATCCTCCCTTTCCCAAGTTGCTTCATCCTCAGAATGGTGCGACCATTGAACCTTGAGAAACTTGATATTATGACGTCGGGTGGTACGTTCGGCCTGATCGAGGATACGAACGGGGTACTCTCGATATGTAAGATTATCTTGGAGATCAAGCGTTTCGTGGTCCACTTCACGGA
>NW_021259584.1:0-1340 GCF_002162155.2 Triticum dicoccoides | reverse complement strand
ACAAACATGACATGAAGTGTTGGAGCCACACTCCTCGATCGCGGTTAGCAACTTGATGAACCTTTGATGTGTCATTGATAAAATATGCATGTGTGCAGTTCATTGTTTAATTTATATTGTTTGTAGCTAGTTAGTTTAACAAATGCATGATGGTTAATTATATATTTTATATTATAATAATGCAGATGAATCGGCAATGGATGTACGGTAACCGACTCTCCGGCGAGTTCACTACGGGTTTGAAAGATTTCCTCGTAGTGGCTAATGCGAACAAGCAGGGGGGTTTTGTTATCTGTCCATGTGTTATCTGTAAGAATCAGAAGGGTTACTCTTCCTCAAGAGATGTTCACATGCATCTGCTTCGGCACGGTTTCATGCCAAGCTATAATTGTTGGACCAAGCATGGAGAAAGAGGGGTTATGTCACACCCTAACTAGTCATGCATTAGAGTGTTGCATCATGTTTATTCTTTCATCAGAAAACTTGAAATGGGGATGATAGAACCCCCAGTCCCCTCTGAAACCAACTAGGGTTACTAAAATAATTTTTCAATGAACCTGAAATGCCCTTCTAAAATGCCCATCATTTTTGTCTTGGTTCAAAACCTCTGCCAAAAATGGTGCACATTTTCCTAGGCCATCCTAGGGTTTTTGAATTAAATCATAAATATTTGAATTTGGGCATTTAAAATAATATAAAATATTTAAATGCTCAAATATCTCCAAACTAAAATGTTTCATGTTGGAAATAATCCAACTATGGGCCAGGAATAGTTTGGTGATTTTTGAACTTGCCTACGTATTTTATTTAATTCAACAAAGTTGCAGATATATTAAATAAAAACAGAAACAAAAAAAAGGGGAAAAACTTCCCTGTGCGGCCCAGCCAGCTGGCCGGCCCAGCAAGCCAGCCCAGCCCACCACCGCCGTCGTCCTCCTGGCGCCAGTCGGCCAGGCGTGTGGCCGGCGCGCGCGCACGGCCGGAGCACCACGCCACCAGCCCGTCTGCCTGCCTCCCCCGCCAGCGCGACGCCGCGGCGCTTCTTCTCGGTGCCGCCCCGATCCCCTGGCCTTATCCCCCTCTCTCTCCCATGCTGCTCTCTCCCTCTCTCTCTCACGGCCGAACACCACCGTCGCCGCCGTTCGCCATAGCCGCCGTCTCCGACCACCCCTCGCTCCCCCGACTAGCTCAGGAGCTCCGCCTCGACTCCCTCTTCCTCCCCACCGCTCCACAGCTCCCCGGAAGCCCTGCATCGCCGCCACGTCGCCGTTCCCCTCTTCGGGCTCCGATCATCGTCGCCGTCGAATTCGTCGTCTCCAGCGCGTCCCCGAGCCCGCTAA